>NC_056725.1:533218857-533438857 GCF_019279795.1 Protopterus annectens | reverse complement strand
GCTCCGTAAACACCAGAAAAAGCCAAATGTAAAATGCGGTCCTTTACCGCATTTTGCATTTGGCTTTTTAAAATACAGCTTTAGCTCCTCCAAAACCTGGCTGAAGGCTATTTCTTTCTTTCTTTCTTTCTTTCTTTCTTTCTTTCTTTCTTTTTTCTTCCTTTCTTTCTTTCTTCTGCCTTACTTCACTTCTAGCTATGACATCTACATTGTTCCTAATAAGATTATTCTCCTACAGCCATTAATATATATATATATATATATATATATATATATATATATATATATATATATATATATATGGGTCCTCTTCAGATGGATGAACTTTTAAAACTTTTAAAAGCTCGACTTTCATATGGCTGAGACCATATGATCAAATTTTTAAAAGATCGAACGGTCTGAATGGGGATCTCCATAGAGCATGGAATGGGAAGATTTCCCTTTACTGCAATGCAGTGTGGTCTCGGAGTTGGTCTATTTAAATAGTGGGGGGTGTGGGGTGCAGGGAGGCTTGCCCCCCCCCAGCAATGTTTAGGTATTTTTTGCTTATTTATTTATTTTTTACATAATCGAACATTCAAATGTTTGATCATATGGTCTAGGGTCTCGGCCGTATGAACGTCGAACATTTGGGTGTTCGATTATGTGAAGTAGATCCATGTATATATATATATATATATATATATATATATATATATATATATATATTGTGATTACATTCCTAACTGGGTTATAGTACAGGTTACAGTGTGGGGACACACTCTCCCCAGGATTCATGAAGCTTGCGCCAGGCACAGGTGTAGCGTAGGTGGAATAATGCCAAATATGGCCGTCGAGCGATTCAGGTACGATCCAATACCACGTGCACTACTGGCGTACGCCAGAACTGCGCAGCCCTTGGCATAGGTATGCTAATCACCCCATGCGCAGTGTCGCACCATGCAAATGAAGGTACATAGCGATTCATGAAGTGGTGCAGGTGTAGCGTAAGCCCACGGAAATGTAAACCAAAAAACACGGTTTACATTTTCCCAAACAGAACATTGGAGCTATGGAAGCGGATCAGACTCATGTATTACAAAGTTAACATATGCCACTGGCTAAATACACAGCCAATGGCATAAGAAAAGATGTACAACACCTAAAAAACAACTTTAATGTCATGTCCACAGTAACGCACAGTACAACCGCAGGGCATGTGCATGCAAACTTGAACATAAAGAAAATATATAAAAATGTCAGAAAATCGCAATGTAATACAAATCAGGTGTACACCATAATACACAATGGTAGGCATGGAACACCACAACCAAGGTGCAAGGGTTGCTAAGGGCCTGCGACAGTGTTCGGCGCGGTAACTATGAATTAGTAGACAATGCCATGCAAATGAAGCAGATAATACTGAATCGCACATGTCCCACCGGATGAAGGTGAACCATACGGTGCAGCGCTATAACACCGAGGAGTGGCTCAGAGGAGATACATGACATCAGCAGAGGGGTGTGCCACTGTAGCAGTAAGCACATTGGAGCAATGCAAATCTGGCCTGGCCGTTGCTAAGCAAAGTTGCAGGACAGGGGTGGGGAGGAATGTATAGAATCCTTTAGTTGAGAGCACATATAGTGCCCAAAAGCGCATGTGTACGGGGATGAAAACGTGCACGAAACCCAGTAAGCAGATGCACGTGGCGCGAACAATAGCACAAACAGGAAGGTCAGGGGAAGAAAATAAGGAAATGCCAAAGTAGGGTAATTGGCGTACTAATGAGCAATCAACACCAATCAACTCACGGCGGCCAATCAACAGAAACCTGCAAAACAGGATAGGGGAGGCATTGGAATGCAAAGAAAGGAGGGGAGGCATTGGATTGCAAAGATAGATCTGTCATAGCAGAGCAAAGCAAACTGACAGTAGACCGGCAATAGCACACATTACGCAAGATACGCCAGATCTAGGAAAGTGCAAATGAAAGCAGGCTGCTGTATGCATGCCAGAAAATGGTAGGTGGAATGTGCAGAAATGTAAAGGGAAGGTCAAGAGGTGATCCATGGCAGCCAAATGTAATTCAACACCAAAGGCACCACAATAGTAGTTCTGGTAGTAAAATACACAAGATACCCTGTAGCTACGATCGTACATACACACCCTATGACATCATCGGTGTTCACAGCACAATAGTATAAAGTGTTAAAGCACCCTACACACACATGTGAATTCCGAAACACCGCACCATAGGTGTAAACACATGGTGAACTTTTAAAATGTACATGTTGGGAGCTGCCATAGCTGTGATTCATCAGCATGTGTTAGAGACTGACAGTGTTGTGGAGGATGATGCCGACAACCACCACAGGCCCCGGAGGAGGAGAAGAGTGTTCAGACCAAGGGTAACCTACCAGGGGCTACATGATCTGGAGATAGTAGAGCATTACAGGGTGGACAGGGGCATCTTACAGCAAATAGTGGAGCTGTGCCGGCCACGACTGAGAACCAGAAATAACAGAGGGGAACCCATCCCAGTGGACATGAAGGTATTTGTAAGCATGCGAATACTAGCCACAGGTACCTTTCAAAGGCCAACTGGAGATATAATGGGGATCTCACAGGCATCAGCATCCAGGGTACTACACCAGTTCCTGGATGCCATGTTACCACATGCCAATGAGCATATATAGTTCCCCCGAACTCAGGAGGAGTTAGCCAGCAATATGCGTCACTTCCACCATGTGGCACACTACCCGGAGGTACTAGGTGCGATAGACTGCACGCACATACAAATCAAGTCACCACCCGGTGAGCATGGTAGGCGCTACATAAACCACAAGGGATTCCACTCCATCAACTGCCAGGTCGTGTGCAATGCCCAGGGCATTATCATGGATGTGTGTGCTGGCAGCCCTGGAAGCTACCATGACTCCCATATCTGGCATGCCTCACAGCTGTTTCAGGTATTTGTCAGGGGGGACATCCCACATGGCTACCTTGTGGGTGATGCTGGCTATGCACTGGAGCCATGGATGATGACTCCCATCAGAAATGCACACACACCCATGCAAGAACGCCATAATGAGGCACACGCACAAACCAGAATCATCATAGAGCGTGTGTTCGGGATGCTGAAATCACGGTTCCAGTGCTTGGACACATCTGGTGGAGCCTTGCAGTACTCTCCAGGCACGTGTGCCCACATTGTCATAGTATGTGCCATGCTACATAATATGATCCTGTGGAAAAAGCTGCAGCAGGGACAAAATGGTGAAGGCCCTCATAGCCCACCACAATTGCCAAGGCCATCACAGGCACAGAGGGATTCAGACCATGAACACACTGTGCCAGCCCCAGTAGGCAGACGGAGATGTGCCCAATATGCCTATGCCTTGGCAAAGAGGGAATGTATAGCACATACTCTGACAGTGTAGGCCCCTATGGACTGACACACTTCTCCACCTGCACACACAGTAAAATGGATGGCACACAAGCACGACCACCTGTAAATTGTAATGTATAGGTGGCCCACTGTGTGAATCCTACATAGGCAGCCCTCAAACATTGTACACACAACAGCTATTGGAACACGGAATGTCAACACCTGAACAGTACATGCACCTATCAGCATATGGTGGTGCTGTGTGTATAGGTTCCCAGTTACATCGGTAGGTACACGGCCGATTGTCAGAGGCCATACACCAAACGGGGAAAACAGTGTCCGCTTTCGCCACAACATCGAGTAACCAACTGTTGCGTACAGGAGCAGAGGCAATCATGGGAGCACATGTGTGTAAGCACTGTTCTGCACACACTCAGCACGGAGTCCTTGCTGTGTTAATGAGGGGCTCCACATAATATAATCATGGATGTTGTGTCAAGGCATGGGGTGTACCCATGACAGGTATTCGTCACCCCAGCATGCTCCACCGACGGTCGTTTGAAGGTGTAGCACAGTATCGTGTATGGCTCACTGAGATATACATACCCAATGTCGGAGCACAGCTAGTACACATCACATGGCATACCATTAACTGGACTCATCAATATGTAAACTAACTGAGTTACCCATGTGAGTGCAGTATGGAGTAACAGCCGTAGTATACTCCACGTACAAAATGACATAACACGTGTACAAATCCCAGATGGCCATATGTTAAATGCAGTGACCATCGTGCATGTTCCCGGTCCCACATCCTGCAAGGGATGTAACGTAATCCCGAAGGCACAAGTAATGCATGTCGGATGCAGGTCATCAGATCATATGTTTAGCACACGTTACCGGGAATATTCATTGCCCACTGCTGGTAAGCGACGTTTAAATATGACTATATGGATATGCGCAAAACAGGGATAAGCCACTCCGAATATCATGCAGATCATGGTCAATGATGTCCAGAACAGGTGAAACCAGCATTATTTACCCCTGTACTAATAGCGCCTGCTCTGAAGGGTAAAACGACCACTGCCAGGTGTAGAACATGCAATCATGTATAGAATCACCTAACACTATTGCTAGGAAAGATGTACCTATGGTAGGGTTGCCACCTCTTCAAATGACTAATGTGGGACATACGTCAGATGTCTGCAGGCCAACACATACACCCAGCCAGTACGAAAAGCAGAACTGCACTGTTTTGCCTAGATAAAAGCTCATTCTGGTTCAGATACAGAATAACTGTTTTATGCGATTATTACATAAACTATGGGAAATAAGTATGTTCTAAAATCACAGTACATTTGCCATGTTTACAAATATTTTGCAGGACACAACTGCCCAAAGAGGGACTGTCCCTCGCAGAGTGGGACAGCTGGCAACCCTAACCTATGGCAGGTGTGTAATGTGACAGGTACAGACACAAACGTGCGGAGTCCAGGAAACAGTATACACCAACAAGTACACAATGAAAGGTGTAGCTTGCCTGTCACTTTCCCCGTCAGATATATATATATATATATATATATATATATATATATATATATATATATATATATATATATATGCACACATATATACATATATATAATACAGATAGAAAGGGCGATAGAGTGATATATGTTGATATATACGGATTCAGTGATATCTGCAAATATATATAGATAGGTCAACGACATTCATAACACCTTGGAGGTACGAATAATTAGGATACCGCCAACTATGGAATGTGTAACATACCGACATGCATAACCACGAGGCTGAAAGACTGAAAGAACACAGTACTGGAACAGTACAACCGCGAGTAATAGTATGATGATATGAATAGATAAATTAGTTACCGCTGCCGGTGTTGCGGTTCACGTAGGTACTGTGTTCAACTGTGTTTGTGAGTGCCGTAGTCTGTGTATGTGTGTATTGAGGGTGCCGTGTGCGTCCCTGTGTGACTGTAATGTGTGTGTGTGTTCGCATCATGTGTCTGCTAGTGCCAACTCAGAGGTAGATCATTACGGTAGGTGTGGGTATAGCTAGCCATAGGCATACGGTCACCACCTGTCCCACATTAGGAGGGACAGCCCCGCCCTGGGCAGGTGTGTCCTGACATAAAACATTACAAAGGGCAAATATCCGAGATCGTAGGACATTAATATGTCCCATATATAATGTAATAGTTGCAATAAATAGTTATGCCTGTATGTAAGAAACGTGAATGTTACATGCAATATGATAAGTAGCCAAAGTCACACAACAATAGGTATGCATTGAGGATAAAGGTATGTGCTATCCTGTGTACTGACTGTGGCTATGTGTTGGCCTGTAAACACCGCTGTGTGTCCCGGAAGTGTCCAACAATGGCCATATGAAAAGGTGGCAACCCATGGCAAAGAGGTTCTGTTACCAACACAACCGCAATGACTGCAAATATCTGGGACAGAAATACACGGGATAGCTGTCATGTAGACATATCCCTTTACATATCACTGCTAGGGTTACCAGCTGTCCCTCTTTGCGAGGGACAGTCCCTCTTTGGGCAGTTGTGTCCTGCAAATTAATTGGAAAATGGCTAATGTCCTGAGATATTAGCACAAAGATTTACCTATATTGTCTATAGTAGTTGCATAAAACAATTATTTTGTATTTGAAACACCTAAATGTTATAAGAAACAGAATAAGCAACTATAATGCTACAAGAATAAAGCTTTTATTTAGGCAAAAATGTGAAGTTCTTTCCTTTGTACTGGCTGTGGGTATGTTTTGTCCTGCAAAATCAGATGTTTCTACAAAAAAGTCCCACTTTGGGCAATTGAAAAGGTGGCAACCCTAATCGCTGCAATTCCGGAGGTATAGAAGTATCAACCTCACCTGCATACTATATAGAAACCAATTAACAACGGCCCAATGTACAATCCCGTAACATAAGTCTACTAACTGATAGCTCATTAAGTAGGGACAGAGCCCACACACACATATATATGGAATATGTAGAAATGCAAGCCCCCACAAACCTGTATATGCTACGTACACCCACCGACATCCCCCGCACTAGAAACTATAGCAATACAGACTGTAATAACAGCACAAACATCCAGTCAGTCACTTACAACTGCAGAACCGTCAACATACCTTGTGAGAGATACAATTAAAGGTGCCATGCAAAATTGCAGCCGTTGTATAATGGAACAAACGGCGATGTTACAGTTTTTTTTTTGCAATAGACCATTAACAGACGTTGGGATGACAGGTACACCCACATGTTGAACCACATACTCTAGCTGTCACACACAATCCACGGGGGACATGAATCCAAAGTATACTTGTCTCTATGCATAGCAGTTGCAATTACACATAACAAAACACAATACAGGCCGTCTCCCCGAAGGTAGGGCAAATGGGCAATGCCCAAGTGGAGAAGTCAATTATACCCCACTGTTGCCACATAATTGGTGAATGGAGTAGCTGCACAGCTGATATGCAAGTAATTAGTCACTCAGAAACACCAATAGGCGGCAGGAAACCACATGTTACAGGTATCGATGTATATAAGGAAGATTTGCCAGACATTCAAACCGTATGCTCATACAAAATACCTGTGTAAGCAGTGTGAGAGAGATAGAGACGAACGTCCGTAACGATAACAAGGTATGTAGAACACTCGGTATGTAAGTTTATGTATAGCATGTTTTGTATTAATTATTTACTGTTATGTATAGCTTGGTTTGCATTAATTAAAAGTGTCCACAATGCATAACGTGGGAAAAGGTATTTATGTAGTGATGTCTTGCTGAGCATATTTAAGCGTGTAGAAACTGTGCGTCCAGCAGTGGGCCACAAGGTACACATCATAGACACCACAAGGGATGCTACATGAGGGCTTTAAACAGAAGAATTACATACAACCCGCCGTCAGTGGTAGGGTATGTCCAACAAGTACGTGCCATAGCCGGGGATAGTATATGTTGATATACTGTCACAGTAGGCATGTGTATGGGCATATAACGACAATTACATGCCTAAGGTGGTCCCGCTGTGCAAGTATGCTGTGCATTATGGGATACTATGTAAAATATGTGTAATGTATAGTATTGTAGGTAGATATGTCAGATATTCTACACAGCATAACAGGCATATTATGCATACCACAGGTATCGTCTGTTGGCATGTACAATAACAGGATACATATGGCTTGTAGGCACGGGACATTGTAATAGCATGATAGCTAATCTAAATGGAAGGGCTACCAAGTAACCATGCACAAAGGACATGTAATAGCTTCACAGGTTCATAGTGGGGTACTATGCAGTCTGGCAAGTCAATGTGTAAGCACAACCACAGTGTTCACACCAGTGGCACCTCTCTAGGGTAGTGTCCTGTGATCAGCAGAGCCATGTGTTACCTGCACCTCTACACAGTACAGCCACTGCAGTGATCCCTGGCGTACATGTGTCTCCCAAACACCAAGGGAGGTATCACATGAACAGTGCTACTGAGTGTCCCTGTGTGATGTACATAGGAGTCATGTTCCAAAGCATGGTGAGTGTCCGGTTTGGGAATGTAACCCTCAAGCACATCTCACTCATTGTTGCGTGTGTGCACATATCCATGAGCATGTTGCTCACAGTGGCATTTGCGTATGTCGCATATGTGGAGTATATCCATGAATATTGTTGTGGACATGGGCCCTGTCTGTTCAGCAGAGGTCACCCCTGAGGTATGTAGTATGCAAATGTGTACAGATGTGGTGTCCATAGTTCAGCCGCATACCTTAGCTGTCAGAGCTCAATAAATGTCATGGCGTGTTAATGTTGTGGTATGTAAACCTGTAGCTGTTGTGTAAGGTACACCCTAAATGGGGTGGTGTACCCTTGAATGTGTGTAGAGGTCTTGAGGTCATAGGTACAATGGGTGCCTATGTACCAGCTACACACCCAGTACAGATAAGTGTGGCCATGTAGAAGGATATCCATGCCACAGTGGCAATATGGTAATCACAGGAGTGGGTGTGACATACGTGTGTACTACAAACATGTACAATGTGACATGTGTGTAGGGGACTACCACCTATGTGATAGTGGGTGAATGGTGTAATGCAAAGGCGATGTCCATGGACCTTGTGTCATGCAGCTTGAGGCCATGATATTCATATCAGGTATCTGTCACAGTGACACCCGTATGGATGGAGTCAGTATCAGCTGGTGGATCAATCATGGCGCTTTGTATGCAGGGGTTTGTAAAGCTAGGCAGGGAAAGTCCCTCTGTGCTAGCCTGTACCTCAGGGAAGCATATACTGAACATGAGGGGCCCTATGACTGAGGACTGTGGTATGCCAAATGTAACTGTAATGCAGTATGTACTATGGTATGCTACCCTCATTGTGTGGCCTGTCCATGAGCCACGTTGCATAACATCCTGAGACATAGGGTACGATGTGCAGGTGGATGTGTATGTTGTCAATACCCGAATGGAGAATGGTGCTGAAAGGCAATGAGAGGACAATGTAGGATGTGTGGACTCCTGTACCATCATCAACTACCCTGGTAACTGTATGAAAGGAGTCCACCAGGTGTAGGGGCCATGCTCTGGCCCTAACAAGTCCAACCCGGGTGGCATCAAAGGACTGGAGCCCAACAATGTCTCTGTGAATGACGTCCATAATGATGTGCCCCATAGCCGTGCAGAACAGTCCAGTCAGGTGTCTAGGACTATAGTCCCACTCATGCATTGTGGTGCCACCTGTGTGGAGTGTGATAAATGTTGCTGTGTGCCATTCAGGGGCCACAATGTCTGATACAAGGCTATTACTGAATATGATGGCCTAGTGGGGATACATGTCGTTCAGAGGCTTGTGGATATCACAGCCTGGGACTTTGGAAGGTGACATGGGGCCAGTGTCCCAGGACATATAGAGTACAGGTTAGTACTGTGTAGGTGTGACCGCAGGGACACCGCAATGTTCCTGCATGGATTGTGGCCCTGTAGTGAGTGAGAGGGTGTAATGTTAGCATTGAATCCATCCGCCAGCATGTTGCCAACATCACCTGGGTCTGTAATGTTCCTGAGTGACTGTTGTATGTGAGAGCAGATGTGGGTATTGCCATTGACTACTGACATACCACCATAATGCCTTGTGGTACACCCTGGAATGTATTGCAGTAATGTTTATGTAGCTAGTCATGGAGTATGTGATGAGGGTTCCTGTGGCCCTACCAAGGCTGACCAGTGAGCTACCCCACCCATGGGATTGTACACCACTGTACAACAGCCTCCACCTGTTGTTGTACATTATGTCCATGGAACTTGACCACCAGAGTGGCGTCTGTTATCTGGTGTGTACCATCATGGCTCTGTGTGGCATAGCATGATCCATGCAGTTATGTATATGCTACTGAAGTGCACTGGGGTATGTTGCAGCATGTGTATGTGCATTGTCCATCTGCACGGGTGTCATGACATTAACAACTGCTGTCATAAGACGTCTGTAGTAGGTGTTGTAGTACTCATGTACTGTGTATGCCGTGAAGGGTGTGGTGCTGGGATGTGGCTAACAAGGTTGATTAGCATATGTTCGGAATCCACCAATGAGGGGATGACCACAGGTGTGGAACACAAGTCACATGTTGGTAGTGTTCATGTCAAGGTTAATGTTGGTCTTGGAGGTGGTGTGTATGGGTTTATCCAGCCGAGTGGAGGTTATGACTCATGGATGTGTTGGTACATGAGTGGCTATCCCAGTTAAGTGTTGGTTAGTGTCAGTCATACATCAGTAGTAGCTGTCTGAGCCCTACTGTCCAGTACACCAAAAAATGAGGTCTGGTAACGGTGGGGTATGTAGTGGAATCTGTAGCTTGTTACAAGTTGTATAGCGGTTCCGGACACAGTTAGTTGCACGTGGAGCACCTCTGCTGCATTGTGCTAAGTAACTAGCCAGGATGTGTGTACAACATAGTGGGATGTGGGAACACCTCGGCTGTGGGTGTGCCGGTCCAGGTTTGTGCCTGAAAGGTATGGTCTGTCTATAACCTGTCATTGCAGGTGTGCTCTGCAGAGACTAGAGGCAGGTCACAGTCACTGCAGAGATATTGGAGTGGTGCATTATAAGGTGTGCCTTGCCTGCGTGCATCACAGAGGAAGATGCAAGCATTGTGTCACATGACCCCATGTCTTGCTTGCCAGTTCCCGTTCTGCCGGTGACTGTTATTGGACACTGTGCAAGACAGGCAGTATAGAAGCAGCAAGAGCCTTACATGTGAGCTGTACTCCCAGGGCTGACAGGTGCAGGTCATCTGTGCCAAGGCATTGTGTTTGACCAGGTTAGTCAAAGTGGACAGATACCAGATGCCTGTGGAATGACAGCAGAAGCATAGGCAACTGTTGAAGTGACACAGTCAGTCATTGTACAGTGGTATCAGGTCTGGATGAATGCATAATGCTCCCCAGGGCTTGGCCCACACCTTCAGGGCTACAAGACTGGCGAGCTACTGCATGTCCCTGCACACGTAGTCTGTGAAGTGGCATCTCAGGGCAGTCACACTAACATGGAGAATGACAAGTCACAGCGTACCTGGTGAGGTGTGGCATGGGTGCATAGGTTATTTGCAGAACCAGTTACCCGACAGCAAGATGTAAGTGACTATCGCCTTGTGTAGCTTGCTGTGTGGAACTGCAGTGTGACCACCTACAGAGTCACCTATGACTGGTGTGTTGTGTATGTTATAACACCCTATTGGCTGTATGTGATGTGCACACATGAGTCTGTGGGGTATAAGTTGGTGATGTTGTGTTCCGTATGGGGGCTGCCTCTGGTGCCTACATAGAGTATGGAGAGGTACTGCACACGTTGTCCTCATATGTGTGGCCTGCGGTGGAGATCATGTGAGACTATGTGATGAGTGGGGTGTGTTGCGAATGTTACACATACCCACATGACTGTCAGGTGCAGTCAGGGTTGGTAACAGCATTACCCCCAGCAGGGCTGCATAAGTGCATCCCCCACAGGCTGTAGTGTTGTAAATTGTGAGGTGAGCATTGAATGTGTACATGAGACAATTGCTCCATTGCCACATGTACAACATATCCATCTTATAGACAGGCAATAGCACTGGTACGTGACAGTTGGACATGCCTGTATATACAACCATGTCTCACAGGATATGTGAGTTACGTGTGTACAACAGCTGTTGTACCATAAGCAAGCTGGAAATCTTAGGACAGCCAGTGTACCTGTGGGAAATGGTGTGGAATAGGTGCTATATTAATCAGTAGCTCATGACATGCTCACAAGTTCTGAACAAGTGCCTAGCGTGACCATAAAATACAGATAGGATGTTGGATAATATCAACCCACAAGTGGTGACGACAGTCATGATGTGTGGCACTGCACTATAACCCTGCTGAGTATGGTGTGCATGTCCATGAACCATTATCACTGTAGATGCTAGCAGTACAGATGTACAAGACAGTACGGATGTTTGATTCCAAATACCTTTGTATGTCACAGGAGTGTTCTACCAGTGGCCTGTTGACAGACTCACAACTACAAATGGTGCCAGAGTGACATGTGCATATCACACCAGTGCCAGCTACAGTAGAACAGGGTTAATGTGTTGTACTCCACCCTCATTGTAGCCCATACCACACAGGCAAATGTTAGGCATCTGTGTATGTAAGGATGTGAATGGCTATGACCTATGAGGAATAGCTGTGTCAGTGTTGTGAACAACATACGGAATGGGATGTGTGGGTGAGGTGTGTGACATATGTGCACATTCTGATGGATGATATCAGCATTGTCACCGCTAGGTGAACATCCCTGTACCCATTAACTACCACCTGGGCTGTGGTCATCATTATGGACACTGTGTAAGGGATGATGCTGTGCAGTACACCTCCCTAACTTGGTAACGTCTCCAGGCCCCTTAGGTAGTCATACCAGGTACCCATGTCATGACAGGGTGCCATCCATGAGCATGGAGATCATTGGACAGGCATATACAGCACTGAGGTGACCAATATTGGATCACATATCACCTTTAAGGGGTAATGGCCATGCATGGATGGGCGATACCAGCCTTCACAATCCTCACCTCCACTATGCAGCATGCTGTCTACCTTGTATAAAGATATCTGCTACACCATGATGATAGACATGCTACATGTCCATATCCTGAACTGTAAGACATACGTCATGGACATCCACTGTCCTAATACTAGGATCGCCACATGCTGGACAGATCCCTGTGCCACACATGTGACATACTCTCACCAAGCCATGCAACCCTGTCCATCAAAGCTGCACATGTTATCCCAGTCACATACCCAATTGTATAATGGAACAAACGGCAATGTTACAGTTTTTTTTTTGCAATAGACCATTAACAGACGTTGGGATGACAGGTACACCCACATGTTGAACCACATACTCTAGCTGTCACACACAATCCACGGGGGACATGAATCCAAAGTATACTTGTCTCTATGCATAGCAGTTGCAATTACACATAACAAAACACAATACAGGCCGTCTCCCCGAAGGTAGGGCAAATGGGCAATGCCCAAGTGGAGAAGTCAATTATACCCCACTGTTGCCACATAATTGGTGAATGGAGTAGCTGCACAGCTGATATGCAAGTAATTAGTCACTCAGAAACACCAATAGGCGGCAGGAAACCACATGTTACAGGTATCGATGTATATAAGGAAGATTTGCCAGACATTCAAACCGTATGCTCATACAAAATACCTGTGTAAGCAGTGAGAGAGATAGAGGCGAGCGTCCGTAACGATAACAAGGTATGTAGAACACTCGGTATGTAAGTTTATGTATAGCATGTTTTGTGTTAATTATTTACTGTTATGTATAGCTTGGTTTGCATTAATTAAAAGTGTCCACAATGCATAACGTGGGAAAAGGTATTTATGTAGTGATGTCTTGCTGAGCATACTTAAGCGTGTAGAAACTGTGCGTCCAGCAATGGGCCACAAGGTACACATCACAGACACCACAAGGGATGCTACATGAGGGCTTTAAACAGAACAATTACATACAACCCACCGTCAGTGGTAGGGTATGTCCAACAAGTACGTGCCATAGCGGGGATAGTATATGTTGATATACTGTCACAGTAGGCATGTGTATGGGCATATAACGACAATTACATGTCTAAGGTGGTCCCGCTGTGCAAGTATGCTGTGCATTATGGGATACTATGTAAAATATGTGTAATGTATAGTATTGTAGGTAGATATGTCAGATATTCTACACAGCATAACAGGCATATTATGCATACCACAGGTATCGTCTGTTGGCATGTACAATAACAGGATACATATGGCTTGTAGGCACGGGACATTGTAATAGCATGATAGCTAATCTAAATGGAAGGGCTACCAAGTAACCATGCACAAAGGACATGTAATAGCTTCACAGGTTCATAGTGGGGTACTATGCAGTCTGGCAAGTCAATGTGTAAGCACAACCACAGTGTTCACACCAGTGGCACCTCTCTAGGGTAGTGTCCTGTGATCAGCAGAGCCATGTGTTACCTGCACCTCTACACAGTACAGCCACTGCAGTGATCCCTGGCGTACATGTGTCTCCCAAACACCAAGGGAGGTATCACATGAACAGTGCTACTGAGTGTCCCTGTGTGATGTACATAGGAGTCATGTTCCAAAGCATGGTGAGTGTCCGGTTTGGGAATGTAACCCTCAAGCACATCTCACTCATTGTTGCGTGTGTGCACATATCCATGAGCATGTTGCTCACAGTGGCATTCATTATGTCGCATATGTGGAGTATATCCATGAATATTGTTGTGGACATGGGCCCTGTCTGTTCAGCCAGAGGTCACCCCTGAGGTATGTAGTATGCAAATGTGTACAGATGTGGTGTCCATAGTTCAGCCGCATACCTTAGCTGTCAGAGCTCAATAAATGTCATGGCGTGTTAATGTTGTGGTATGTAAACTGTAGCTGTTGTGTAAGGTACACCCTAAATGGGGTGGTGTACCCTTGAATGTGTGTAGAGGTCTTGAGGTCATAGGTACAATGGGTGCCTATGTACCAGCTACACACCCAGTACAGATAAGTGTGGCCATGTAGAAGGATATCCATGCCACAGTGGCAATATGGTAATCACAGGAGTGGGTGTGACATACGTGTGTACTACAAACATGTACAATGTGACATGTGTGTAGGGGACTACCACCTATGTGATAGTGGGTGAATGGTGTAATGCAAAGGCGATGTCCATGGACCTTGTGTCATGCAGCTTGAGGCCATGATATTCATATCAGGTATCTGTCACAGTGACACCCGTATGGATGGAGTCAGTATCAGCTGGTGGATCAATCATGGCGCTTTGTATGCAGGGGTTTGTAAAGCTAGGCAGGGAAAGTCCCTCTGTGCTAGCCTGTACCTCAGGAAGCATATACTGAACATGAGGGGCCCTATGACTGAGGACTGTGGTATGCCAAATGTAACTGTAATGCAGTATGTACTATGGTATGCTACCCTCATTGTGTGGCCTGTCCATGAGCCACGTTGCATAACATCCTGAGACATAGGGTACGATGTGCAGGTGGATGTGTATGTTGTCAATACCCGAATGGAGAATGGTGCTGAAAGGCAATGAGAGGACAATGTAGGATGTGTGGACTCCTGTACCATCATCAACTACCCTGGTAACTGTATGAAAGGAGTCCACCAGGTGTAGGGGCCATGCTCTGGCCTTAACAAGTCCAACCCGGTGGCATCAAAGGACTGGAGCCCAACAATGTCTCTGTGAATGACGTCCATAATGATGTGCCCCATAGCCGTGCAGAACAGTCCAGTCAGGTGTCTAGGACTATAGTCCCACTCATGCATTGTGGTGCCACCTGTGTGGAGTGTGATAAATGTTGCTGTGTGCCATTCAGGGGCCACAATGTCTGATACAAGGCTATTACTGAATATGATGGCCTAGTGGGGATACATGTCGTTCAGAGGCTTGTGGATATCACAGCCTGGGACTTTGGAAGGTGACATGGGGCCAGTGTCCCAGGACATATAGAGTACAGGTTAGTACTGTGTAGGTGTGACCGCAGGGACACCGCAATGTTCCTGCATGGATTGTGGCCCTGTAGTGAGTGAGAGGGTGTAATGTTAGCATTGAATCCATCCGCCAGCATGTTGCCAACATCACCTGGGTCTGTAATGTTCCTGAGTGACTGTTGTATGTGAGAGCAGATGTGGGTATTGCCATTGACTACTGACATACCACCATAATGCCTTGTGGTACACCCTGGAATGTATTGCAGTAATGTTTATGTAGCTAGTCATGGAGTATGTGATGAGGGTTCCTGTGGCCCTACCAAGGCTGACCAGTGAGCTACCCCACCCATGGGATTGTACACCACTGTACAACAGCCTCCACCTGTTGTTGTACATTATGTCCATGGAACTTGACCACCAGAGTGGCGTCTGTTATCTGGTGTGTACCATCATGGCTCTGTGTGGCATAGCATGATCCATGCAGTCGTGTACGTGCAACTGAAGTGCACTGGGGTATGTTGCAGCATGTGTATGTGCATTGTCCATCTGCACGGGTGTCATGACATTAACAACTGCTGTCATAAGACGTCTGTAGTAGGTGTTGTAGTACTCATGTACTGTGTATGCCGTGAAGGGTGTGGTGCTGGGATGTGGCTAACAAGGTTGATTAGCATATGTTCGGAATCCACCAATGAGGGGATGACCACAGGTGTGGAACACAAGTCACATGTTGGTAGTGTTCATGTCAAGGTTAATGTTGGTCTTGGAGGTGGTGTGTATGGGTTTATCCAGCCGAGTGGAGGTTATGACTCATGGATGTGTTGGTACATGAGTGGCTATCCCAGTTAAGTGTTGGTTAGTGTCAGTCATACATCAGTAGTAGCTGTCTGAGCCCTACTGTCCAGTACACCAAAAAATGAGGTCTGGTAACGGTGGGGTATGTAGTGGAATCTGTAGCTTGTTACAAGTTGTATAGCGGTTCCGGACACAGTTAGTTGCACGTGGAGCACCTCTGCTGCATTGTGCTAAGTAACTAGCCAGGATGTGTGTACAACATAGTGGGATGTGGGAACACCTCGGCTGTGGGTGTGCCGGTCCAGGTTTGTGCCTGAAAGGTATGGTCTGTCTATAACCTGTCATTGCAGGTGTGCTCTGCAGAGACTAGAGGCAGGTCACAGTCACTGCAGAGATATTGGAGTGGTGCATTATAAGGTGTGCCTTGCCTGTGCATCACAGAGGAAGATGCAAGCATTGTGTCACATGACCCCATGTCTTGCTTGCCAGTTCCCGTTCTGCCGGTGACTGTTATTGGACACTGTGCAAGACAGGCAGTATAGAAGCAGCAAGAGCCTTACATGTGAGCTGTACTCCCAGGGCTGACAGGTGCAGGTCATCTGTGCCAAGGCATTGTGTTTGACCAGGTTAGTCAAAGTGGACAGATACCAGATGCCTGTGGAATGACAGCAGAAGCATAGGCAACTGTTGAAGTGACACAGTCAGTCATTGTACAGTGGTATCAGGTCTGGATGAATGCATAATGCTCCCCAGGGCTTGGCCCACACCTTCAGGGCTACAAGACTGGCGAGCTACTGCATGTCCCTGCACACGTAGTCTGTGAAGTGGCATCTCAGGGCAGTCACACTAACATGGAGAATGACAAGTCACAGCGCACCTGGTGAGGTGTGGCATGGGTGCATAGGTTATTTGCAGAACCAGTTACCCGACAGCAAGATGTAAGTGACTATCGCCTTGTGTAGCTTGCTGTGTGGAACTGCAGTGTGACCACCTACAGAGTCACCTATGACTGGTGTGTTGTGTATGTTATAACACCCTATTGGCTGTATGTGATGTGCACACATGAGTCTGTGGGGTATAAGTTGGTGATGTTGTGTTCCGTATGGGGGCTGCCTCTGGTGCCTACATAGAGTATGGAGAGGTACTGCACACGTTGTCCTCATATGTGTGGCCTGCGGTGGAGATCATGTGAGACTATGTGATGAGTGGGGTGTGTTGCGAATGTTACACATACCCACATGACTGTCAGGTGCAGTCAGGGTTGGTAACAGCATTACCCCCAGCAGGGATGCATAAGTGCATCCCCCACAGGCTGTAGTGTTGTAAATTGTGAGGTGAGCATTGAATGTGTACATGAGACAATTGCTCCATTGCCACATGTACAACATATCCATCTTATAGACAGGCAATAGCACTGGTATGCGTGACAGTTGGACATGCCTGTATATACAACCATGTCTCACAGGATATGTGAGTTACGTGTGTACAACAGCTGTTGTACCATAAGCAAGCTGGAAATCTTAGGACAGCCAGTGTACCTGTGGGAAATGGTGTGGAATAGGTGCTATATTAATCAGTAGCTCATGACATGCTCACAAGTTCTGAACAAGTGCCTAGCGTGACCATAAAATACAGATAGGATGTTGGATAATATCAACCCACAAGTGGTGACGACAGTCATGATGTGTGGCACTGCACTATAACCCTGCTGAGTATGGTGTGCATGTCCATGAACCATTATCACTGTAGATGCTAGCAGTACAGATGTACAAGACAGTACGGATGTTTGATTCCAAATACCTTTGTATGTCACAGGAGTGTTCTACCAGTGGCCTGTTGACAGACTCACAACTACAAATGGTGCCAGAGTGACATGTGCATATCACACCAGTGCCAGCTACAGTAGAACAGGGTTAATGTGTTGTACTCCACCCTCATTGTAGCCCATACCACACAGGCAAATGTTAGGCATCTGTGTATGTAAGGATGTGAATGGCTATGACCTATGAGGAATAGCTGTGTCAGTGTTGTGAACAACATACGGAATGGGATGTGTGGGTGAGGTGTGTGACATATGTGCACATTCTGATGGATGATATCAGCATTGTCACCGCTAGGTGAACATCCCTGTACCCATTAACTACCACCTGGGCTGTGGTCATCATTATGGACACTGTGTAAGGGATGATGCTGTGCAGTACACCTCCCTAACTTGGTAACGTCTCCAGGCCCCTTAGGTAGTCATACCAGGTACCCATGTCATGACAGGGTGCCATCCATGAGCATGGAGATCATTGGACAGGCATATACAGCACTGAGGTGACCAATATTGGATCACATATCACCTTTAAGGGGTAATGGCCATGCATGGATGGGCGATACCAGCCTTCACAATCCTCACCTCCACTATGCAGCATGCTGTCTACCTTGTATAAAGATATCTGCTACACCATGATGATAGACATGCTACATGTCCATATCCTGAACTGTAAGACATACGTCATGGACATCCACTGTCCTAATACTAGGATCGCCACATGCTGGACAGATCCCTGTGCCACACATGTGACATACTCTCACCAAGCCATGCAACCCTGTCCATCAAAGCTGCACATGTTATCCCAGTCATACATGGTGTGATGGCCGCATGGTAGATGTAGTATCAACTGTCTGGATCAGTAATGTGGCACTGATGCACCTCACGGTGGCATACTGGCTGTCTGTTACAGCTAGGAAACCTTGCCCGTACATGCTATGGTTCATAACCATCCCTGCGAATGACGTCCGACTAGCCATTGTACCATGTCTATCACATGTGCAACACAGGTGATCCGTGGCAGGATGTTGAACAGCTGTACAGTGCTGTGTAGATGTAGATGGCAAAACACATGCATGTACAGGTTTCCATGCGTATGTGTGCATTGTCACTGCTCAAGTCCATTAAGGCTGTGTCTGTGTTGATATGTGACTTATACACAGCATCAAGGTCAACAGCATTACCGTGGACACATCCAGGCATGTGCAGATAGGTAAGAACACCAGTGCAGGCAAATAGACATGCCCACATCAAGACAGCATTCACGTGGAGTATGAACACTGTAATGAGGTGACACACATATATGGTGATGATATCCAATGCACAATGGGTGTTACATGTGTGTGACACAAACACGTCAGTCGTGTCCGCGTCATGATGATTTGCAAAGATAACTGTGCAGATGTACTAGATGTCATAGAAATGTATGTGCAGCAGTATCTTCGTACATCTCTGAAACTGTGACCTGTCACCATCATTATGTCTTACAGATAATGCCTCGTACATGCCTTCCAGCATACAGCCGCCAGGAGGATGATGTCCTCATCTCGTACCTCCATGAGAACTATGAGGTGTTGTTCAGCCATGTGCCACAGCATGCCCAGCAGCAGGACGACCTGTGGCAGGATCTTCGCAGGAGGGTGAACGATGTGGGTGGCCATAACCGCACCTACCAGCAGGTGCGCAGACACTGCATGGACTTGATACAACATGCAAAACAGCGTGCCACTGCAATTGCCAGGGAACAAGGTGGAACAGGTGGTGGGCCACCAACCCAGCCCCCACTCACACACCGAGGAGCTACTGGCCAGTCTGGGGACACCCTCAGAACAGCATCCACAAACACTAGCTGCCATCGTGGAGGTGAGTGTCTCCCAACTAATGAGCCTGGAGTTGCCTGGTAAGTCAGTACTGCACATATGGCTATTATATCACATTTAGTTGCATGTGTCACTGTACATTACGTAAAGTAACAACATATGCAAGGTATGTGGACACACATGCTGCATACTACAGTATGCTACTCTGTGTATGCACACATGTGCATACTATATGCTATTATACAGGCGAATGTGTTAACATGCACAGTGCATCCTGTGGCTGTCATACAGTCATGGATAATGTTCATACTGCTGTGTCACCCCTATACTGGTACGTCTGGCATGCCGCACAGACATGAGTCCATTGCAGGTAAGACTGTCATCAGTATCAGGCATGTTAAAGCATAGATCTATTTGCCATGTGGCCAGTTAACACTTGCACACTTGATGTTCGTTCCAGTCATGATATACAGGTCGCAGCACCCATCATTCACACAGGCCACCCATGTGCAATATATACAAATGAAATGATACGCCAACTTGAAACCACAGTATTTGTCATTGCTACATGTGTGGTCAGCTGTGCATACAATGGTGGAGGTGTTCCACAATGGAGACATATGTAGTATGCATTGGAACAACATGTGTAGTACGCAAACAGTACCACACAGTGAGCTGTGATATGGGCAGCCCACAGGTGTCACCATTGTGTTGTATGCCCCTGCATTGGGTGCACACATTATGATATGCCATCTGACATGTCCCAGACATGTAGTGTTCTGGCTGCAATATTGTCACACTATCCCATGACCCATACCCCACATACCAAACATACAACCTGTTGTCTGCATAGCCCTGTGGATGGTGACATATCTGACATCTATGGGTGTATGTCATATGGGACAACACAGACATGTGAGATAGATGGCCATCACACACATTTGGCCAACACATGTGCACACATGGCCATGGGGGATGGCCAGAGACACGTAGCCACACAGTAGATGTGATGTGTATACACCCTGTTGCACGTTGTGCACACATGGTCCACTTATAGCCTTAGTTGACTGATTATACAGTCGATGTGGTACACTGGACATCCAAACAGCCTGTGCACAGCTAGTGGAGGTGTCACTGAAGTCTACCATATAAGATCAGTTGAACATCATGACTGTGTCATAGCATGACAGTAGTCACCTGTACAGCGTCCACAGACATTGACACCACATCAGGCCACAGATACTGTACATTTCCCTTGCTGCTGTAGGACATCACCGTTAGCTGTGCACCTCGTGTGTGTGTGGTACATCAATATCATGTTGGAAATGGTGAATTGATATGTCCGCTATGTGTGGACATGGTTGCCAGGCAGCTAAGACCCTGTAGTTGTTGTGCAGGGGTGTCAGCTGTAGGTCCTCCAGTGACCTGTCACTTGACACAGCATGGTTTGGTGTGTATACACCTCAGCATCGTGGGTCACAATCCACAGGTATGTCATGGGTATGCATGCAGTTATGGCTATGCAATGTGTACATATTATGCATTGTACAGCAATATAGATGCCTCAGGATGCCATGCAATGGCACAGTGTCTGTACTTCACACTGTATAGCAATGTAGACGGCTCACACTACCCTTCCATGCTCATACACATTTGCTAAACATGCATTCTATCTGTAGGGCATACATATAACACCGCAATGTGATGCCCATTACGATGCTGTACATGTGTCAGGACACCATTGTGTCAGACATGTATGCATGTTAATGCACATGTCAGCAGAGTACATGTCAAGGTCACATCAGCCATGTGTACTGTTATCCTGTTCTGGTCCACATGGTGTATCACGGGGATGCATGCATACTACCATGATTGTGTGAACGGCATGGCTACTGATATCACACCTGCTTGCTGTAGTGTGCACCCCAGGGAGGTATGCTTACTAACACTATTAATATCTGAGCTGCATGCCGTCTGCTGTACCACAGGCATTCTGCATGCCATCTGTCAAATCACATGCATGGTGTGTCTGTGTGTGTCTGTGTGTGTGTGTGTGTGTGTGTGTGTCTGTGTGTCTGTGTGTCTGTGTGTGTGCGTGTCTGTGTGTGTGTGTGTCT
Organism: Protopterus annectens; assembly: GCF_019279795.1. NCBI lineage: Eukaryota > Metazoa > Chordata > Ceratodontiformes > Protopteridae > Protopterus > Protopterus annectens. The sequence goes on along the minus strand of NC_056725.1, from coordinate 533,416,861 downwards.
ATTGTAATGTAGAGTCTTTCTTTGCATTCACAGGTGATGTAGGTGCGTTACCCTCCTGCGGTCCATCTGATGTTAGTGTCCCCGCAGATACTAGCAGTGATGAACATATGCATGAGGTACAGGCAGGGTTGTCAGGGGCTGAATCTGTGCCAATGGTTGCCATCTCAGCTATGTCCCCCTCTTCCCCGCACACAGTTCTGCTGCCAACACATACAGCATCACCAGTGGCCATAGAGGAAGGACAGTCAGCGTCTGTTAGGGTGGAACAGGAACGTGTGGTGGGTACAGAAGGTGTGTCTACCTACACACCATGGTGTCAGTGTAATGACTGCAGATGTGCCACACAGGCATGTGGCCGGTGCTGCTCGTAGGGGGACCTCTGGCAGACATGCACTTGCAGGACAGAGCGCAGCAACTGGTATCACCAGACGCATGTTCCAGACTGTAATGGCAGCACAGGCACGTGCTGAACAGCAGACCAGAGAAGGGCAGAGGCTGCAGAGGGCTGCTATCCATACCCTAAATGACAACATCCAGGCATTGGCAAATGCTCAACAGCAGATTGCTGATGTTCTGGACAGGCGATTGAGTGACATGGTTGGAATCCTTGACCATAGCATGGCAATCCGCGAGTGTGAGCTGTCTGTGCTGGAACATCTGGTAGGAGTGAGGCATAGGCCACGTGGACGTAGGCCAGCCACACCACCTAGTGCAGGTCAACGTGAGCATGCCACCTCACATGCCCGCTCCCATAGTGCCGGTAGCAGTAGCAGTGCAGCTGGTGCTGCGCTGTCCCCACCAGGACACAGCAGGCCACGTGGACATGGCCCTGGATGTTCCCAGTGGGGACACAGTTCCAGTGTACATGTGTCGTCGGACAGTAGCCAATCTGTATCTCCGCCTGGTAGTGCCCGTGCAACCCCTGGCAGGCACAGGTCATGTGGCCATGGACGGACACAGTGAGCTGTACAACCTGGTCTGTACAATCTGGAGCTGTCAATAATACCCCGTGTAGGCCTCACAAATGGCAGAACTGTGTGCACACATACACGCACACAGCAAAGACATCTGTAGGGCACAACAATAACCACATGCATACTGAACAAACATGTCCAATCATATCACTGGCCCGTACCCACACACATGATGTCATCCATTGGTGCAGCCTATGCCCCTGGCAAACATTATCACCCTGTGCATATGATGAAGCCTGTGCCACATCCCTGTCATCCACACCATCGGTGCAGGGACATGCTCAAATGGTCTGATGCACAGGGTGAACAGAATAGTGAGAAGTGTATTTTACATTAGTTGCGTAAGAATAGTGAGAGAAGTGTGTATTACAATAGTTGTGTGAGAATAGTGATAGACGTGTGTATTACATTAGTTGTGTACTGTTGACACGCACCAGACATACCATGTAGTACAGGTTTAGCATGCATTGTTATATGTTCACAGTATGTGTCATGGTAACAACAGTAACAGCATGTTGGTAATGATGTCCTGGTTCCCTCCTTATGGTCTACTTGCATGTGCCTACAGGTTGCACTGTTTGCAGTCTCCCATGTGTAACTGTGGAGTACTCACAGGCACATATGGCAATATCAGCATGCTATACGTAGCCTCAGCCTGACTGTCGGAAAGTCTAACATACCACAGATGTCCACACATATACTGATCAAGAAGCATGTGGGCAGTTTAATAGGCTACAATGGCTAGAGACGTGACATCCATACCAGGTCACATCACAGGAATGTTGACATGGTGCAGGGGTTGTACACAGCGGTCTGGCCAATGATAATGTTAGAGGCCACTTGATAGCATGAGGCCTCAGGAGGCCTCACTGTGTAGCAGTAATACCCTGTCACATTACAGGAACATGCTCACACTAACAGGGTCAACAACACTCTAACGCACACCCCATAGTGTTGAGGTGAGGACCCTTGCCTATGTGGTTATCACCCTCACAGTAATGTGCACCCACACAATGCGACACAGAGTGAGAACATGTACAGGTAGCCAGTGCGGCTGCGACCGATGGCATCAACAGGGTAGTGGACTGCATCACCATGAGGGGTTAGGGATCCTGTGTGTTCTGTATGGTAGCATACACCCTCACTCCATGCACCAGACAGCCATACATACCTACATACACACACACACACACACACTGTGGAGACCACTAATGTCATACACATTTGGATAGCTGATGTTTGTGATACACACACCACACCTGCCTACGTCATGCTTTCCGCACTGCAGTATGTACAGATCTCTACAACAGTATACAGGGGTGTGTGACAATTGGGTTGTATTCTACACCATATGTGGCATATATGGTCGCACAAGCAAACACACATGGCAGTACTGTGAATGATACACCTGCTATATGATGATATATCTGACAGACATGCAGCAGTATTGGCCGCATTATGTGTACCAATGCTACCTTCGGCAATTGTGCTGCTATATGCACACGGGAGGATGTAAGTGTTACAGGTGTCAAGTGACGTACTGTTGGTAACACCTGACCGCTGTGTAGGTGTTATATCTCCACCGTCAAGTAACGGTAACGTAGCGTACTGTTTGCACATGTCATGGTTGGATGGCGTGTGACACACCTGTGAGCTGTCCCCGGCAAACATCCATCTACACAGGTGCATCACCACTTTATGTACACACATCCATCCATACCTGCTGTACATCCTACCATGCTGTCAGTATGTCACCATATACAGGTGTCAATGATGGGGCTGCATTGCAACTGCATGTTGTAGTTAGGCACAGATGAGTTACTTACATCAGCAACTGTACATGCATGGTAGCTGCATGCACACTACAGATTGTACATGTGTGTTGCTCCTACATGCCTGTCATGTAGCCATGTTTGTATGTATTGCAATTGGTGGACATGTGTGTTGACATACATAACACATGGACTGTTGTATGATATGACGGGTGTCATGGGTAACTAGTACAGAGGGAATGTGTCCTTGGTCAACATTGCTACCTCATGTACTGTTAGCATTCAACAGCCATGGACCCACCTTCCATTTGCATGCGTATGATTGCTGTAGCCACTTGTCTGCACAGAGGACAGCAAAAGCTATGCTATGTACATATGTGTTGTGTGTGTGGTCCATGCACATATCCACTGCAATTACATGTATGACATAGCCAAACATGTGTGTTCGTTGGTGTACAGCGACAGTCATCTGTCACAGTTGGGTAAAACCCAAGGCCCCTGGTATGTGTAGAGCCTGGTTATGTACAGTGGTATCATTGCAATGCATAACACATGATGGAACCCTGTCGGTACATGTGTAGTCTGCACAGTTGCTGTAGACCTATGTACAGTCCACTGGTCATGAGTCACACGGTGTTGTGTTAATGTATGGCTGTGTATTGCTGGTCCAATGACATGGTGATGTGTGACGGCTACATTGTAGATTGTGGTGTGTACCTCTGTGATCTGCATCTGAGACATCTGTGATAGCTCCTGAGTGTGTACTGGTCAATACATGTGAGTGGCCTTCATGTACATGGAGACAGTAATACCATGCTGTGGCCTTCTGTGTTTAGAATCCGTGTGTATGCAAGACGGCCCTTTGCAACTGCTAAGTGTGTGAGCATGCCCAGTATGCCGTTGTGTAGATGGACACACAGTACATTCCAAACTGCGCCCTTCCGTGATTACAATCCATGTGCATGCAAGACGGCCCTTTGCAACTGCTGTGTGAGCATGCCCAGTATGCCGTTGTGTAGATGGACACACAGTACATTCCAAACTGCGCCCTTCCGTGATTACAATCCGTGTGCATGCAAGACGGCCCTTTGCAACTGCTAAGTGTGTGAGCATGCCCAGTATGCCATTGTGTAGATGGACACACAGTACATTCCAAACAGACGTGTGATACTAAACGTGTGGGCATGGCCATTGACATCCTGTATAGCCATGGTGGTCACCCAGGCAAAAGATGTCCATTTTCAATGTCACGATGGATGCCTACATCTGCTGCTGCCTCGAAGGGTGTACTGTCTGTGGCGCGTCCCGTATCTATGTAGTGTTGTAGTGCTCCATAGATATTTAGTTGCCCCGATCACAGCACTGCTGTGTGTTTGTCTACGTCTACCTTGGGACAGTAATATGCTTTCAGACTGCTCACACTCTAAACATTCCCTATCTGCGTCTTTGCCTTTGCGGATGATGTCACCCACCTAGAAGTATGCCTCTGGGATTGCTGTGCTCAGTAATCTTGGTAGCGCGTTCTGTAAATGCGTAATGCTGTAGTGTGATAAGGTAGTTAGGTGTATGTTCAACTCCCAGCCCTGCCAAGTGTGTGTGTGTGTGTGTGTGTGTGTGTGTGTGTGTGTGTGTGTGTTTCCAACTGCCTGGGGACACAATAATGCTTTTAGATGCCTCACAACACATACATTCCCTATCGGCGTCTTTGCCTTTGCGGATGATGTCACCCACCTAGAAGTATGCCTCTGGGAGTGCTGTGTTCAGTAATCTTGGTAGCCCATTCTGTAAATGCGTAATGCTGTACAGTGATAAATTAGTTAGGTGTATGTTCAACTCCCAGCCCTGCCAAGTGTGTGTGTGTGTGTTTCCAGCTGCCTGGGGACACAGTAATGCTTTTAGATGCCTCACAACACATACATTCCCTATCAGCGTCTTTGCCTTTGCAGATTATGTCACCCACCTAGAAGTATGTCTCTGGGAGCTGTGTTCAGTAATCTCGGTAGCATGTTCTGTAAATGCGTAATGCTGTAGTGTGATAAGGTAGTTAGGTGTATGTTCAACTCCCAGCCCTGCCAAGTGTGTGTGTGTGTGTGTGTGTGTGTGTGTGTGTGTGTGTGTGTGTGTGTGTTTCCAGCTGCCTGGGGACACAGTAATGCTTTTAGATGCCTCACAACACATACATTCCCTATCGGCATCTTTGCCTTTGCGGATGATGTCACCCACCTAGAAGTATGCCTCTGGGAGTGCTGTGTTCAGTAATCTCAGTAGCGCGTTCTGTAAATGCGTAATGCTGTAGTGTGATAAGCTAGTTAGGTGTATGTGCAACTCCCAGCCCTGCCAAGTTTGTGTGTGTGTGTGTGTGTGTGTGTGTGTGTGTGTGTGTGTGTGTGTGTGTGTGTGTTTCCAGCTGCCTGGGGACACAGTAATGCTTTTAGATGCCTCACAACACATACATTCCCTATCAGTGTCTTTGCCTTTGCGGATGATGTCACCCACCTAGAAGTATGCCTCTGGGAGTGCTGTGTTCAGTAATCTTGGTAGCGCGTTCTGTAAATGTGTAATGCTGTAGTGTGATAAGGTAGTTAGGTGTATGTTCAACTCCCAGCCCTGCCAAGTGTGTGTGTGTGTGTTTCCAGCTGCCTGGGGACACAGTAATGCTTTTAGATGCCTCACAACACATACATTCCCTATCGGCATCTTTGCCTTTGCGGATGATGTCACCCACCTAGAAGTATGCCTCTGGGAGTGCTGTGTTCAGTAATCTCGGTAGCGCGTTCTGTAAATGCGTAATGCTGTAGTGTGATAAACTAGTTAGGTGTATGTTCAACTCCCAGCCCTGCCAAGTTTGTGTGTGTGTGTGTGTGTGTGTGTGTGTGTGTGTGTGTGTGTGTGTGTGTGTGTGTGTGTTTCCAGCTGCCTGGGGACACAGTAATGCTTTTAGATGCCTCACAACACATACATTCCCTATCGGCGTCTTTGCCTTTGCGGATGATGTCACCCACCTAGAAGTATGTCTCTGGGAGTGCTGTGTTCAGTAATCTCGGTAGCACGTTCTGTAAATGCATAATGCTGTAGTGTGATAAGGTAGTTAGGTGTATGTTCAACTCCCAGCCCTGCCAAGTGTGTGTGTGTGTGTGTGTGTGTTTTCAGCTGCCTGGGGACACAGTAATGCTTTTAGATGCCTCACAACACATACATTCCCTATCGGTGTCTTTGCCTTTGCGGATGATGTCACCCACCTAGAAGTATGCCTCTGGGAGTGCTGTGTTCAGTAATCTCAGTAGCGCATTCTGTAAATGCGTAATGCTGTAGTGTGATAAGCTAGTTAGGTGTATGTGCAACTCCCAGCCCTGCCAAGTTTGTGTGTGTGTGTGTGTGTGTGTGTGTGTGTGTGTGTGTGTGTTTCCAGCGGCCTGGGGACACAGTAATGCTTTTAGATGCCTCACAACACATACATTCCCTATCGGCGTCTTTGCCTTTGCGGATGATGTCACCCACCTAGAAGTATGCCTCTGGGAGTGCTGTGTTCAGTAATCTTGGTAGCGCATTCTGTAAATGCGTAATGCTGTAGTGTGATAAGGTAGTTAGGTGTATGTTCAACTCCCAGCCCTGCCAAGTGTGTGTGTGTGTTTCCAGCTGTCTGGAGACAAAGTAATGCTTTTAGATGCCTCACAACACATACATTCCCTATCGGCGTCTTTGCCTTTGCGACTGATGTCACCCACCTAGAAGTATGCCTCTGGGAGTGCTGTGTTCAGTAATCTTGGTAGCGCGTTCTGTAAATGCATAATGCTGCTGTGTGATAAAGTAGTTAGGTGTATGTTCACCTCCCAGCCCTGCCAAGTGTGTGTGTGTGTGTGTGTGTGTGTGTGTGTGTGTGTGTGTGTGTGTGTGTGTGTGTGTGTATATATATATATATATATATATATATATATATATATATATATATATATATGTATATTTGTAATATGTATGTGGATATTAGCACTATTGAATGTGCTGCATTATCTGTACGTGATCACCTTGGATGTATCTAAATTTGCTATGGCTCTGTGATAGTGCACATGCTGTGTGCTGTAGTGATCCTGGGTTATAGTTGTGTAGTGACCAGTTATTTTGTTGCTGGGTATTACAAGGGGCATTGAAAACAATGATAGTACAGCACCTTTAAACAGTCATGTGCACTTCTCAGCAGCAGTCAGCAGTGGTTATTACTTTGGAGGATGAGTATGGCTCATATAACTATGTATTAAATGACAATACTATGCATATCAGGTTAACATTACTGACACCCGTTTATCCACAGGTTGTGATACAGATCCCAAGAATGTATGTGTATACATTGCCAGGTGCAGGACTGGAATATTGTTGAATGCATGGAGGGGTGTCCATGGCCAGAAATGGCGATCTGTACAGCCTGGCAGGTACAGGCTGTGACTGTCCCACAAGCTCCAGTATATGGCTGACACATGCTGAAACTGTGTACATGCAGACACACACATAAAACAAACAGCTAGGGATAACACATACACACACACATTGCATCAACATTGGGCCATGCAAAACCTGTTGTCCCTCTCACACACACAAATACATACATGTTGATTGGATGTCTCAATGACAGGCTCTAGAAAATAAACTACATACCCTGTGCATATGATGACACCTGTGCCACCTCTTGTAATGTGTAACATTGATGCAGGTACAGACTAACATGGTGCTGATGCACTGGGTGGCTTCATAGCACTGTAATAATGTTAAAATGTTCTTAACACAAAGTGTGATTTCCTTCTAGGTGTATGTAAGCAGGCATGTTGCATTACAGCTATGATCATCAATGTAGTCTAGTGTACAGCACTGTTAATTCTGAAGATGTATTATCCATCCATGTGCCATTTGTCTGACGTGTGTAGTATTGGCAGCATGTGTTTCAGAGTGTGCAGTACGTGTGTGATGTGTGTAGTACAGATTTTCATGTATTTATATGTGAACATGGTGAAGGTGCACTGTCTGCATGTACATGTATAGTGGACACATTGGAATGGTGACATGCCCTGTATTACACACTAACACTTCATAGTTTCTATTGGTGGCCAGTATGCATTATACCACACATATTGTTGTACTTGTCTACACATGTGTGATTGCTATGGTTTTACATGGTGCTGTGGGTGATACTGTTACTATCTGTGATTGTTTTGCATTATGGTAGTGGACACAGCCTCAACAGTCTGAATAACCAATTGTTATATGATATCTTCACAACTGACCCACACATGTAGGACACACAGTAGCATGTGGATCCTACATGTACTATACTATACCAGTCCGCACTGGTACTGACCACCACACATTGCTGGGACCATTACTGTTTGACATATAGCCATGTTAGTTACAAGCAAAGACAATAGGGATATTCCTGTCCACATCTGGGAATTCATACTGTGGCCTACAATGCATTCTGCACATGACACAGTTATTCTACACAAGGGTATCGTACAGACAGATACGTGTTATTCAACCCATGCTGTAAACCTATAAGGCTAAAATGAGTTAGTTATCCACATTTACTACACATACTATACCAACAGTAACACATAAGTATTACACCCCGATATGTATAATGTGTAACAATGTGTACATATAGACAAGTGCTATGTCATTTGTCATTTGATATTTGCATTTACAATGGTATTTAGAAGTACATCACTGTATCACATAAGCAATGAGAGTTCTGCATGCATATCCTCCAAGGTGGTTGTACAACTATGATGAATGTCCATTATTGACAGACTTTGCTGTGTTTGAACTGTTCTGCAGTAATACACATACATGAACAGTCACTCACACTATGTATATAAACTGTCATGTGTGTGTGTGTGTGTGTGTGTGTGTGTGTGTGTGTGTGTGTGTGTGTGTGTGTGTGTGTGTATGTGACACAGATAACCTAGGCCACAGAGAATTCTGGTATATGTAGTTGACAAGTGCTTTAATGCTCCACCAGATGTGTCCAGGCACCAGAACTGTGACTTGAGAGACACAAACACATGTTAGATTAAAGTTTCTGTTTGTGCGTGTGCCTCATTATGCCATTCCTGTTCATGTGTGCGTGCATTTCTGATGTGTGTGTCATCAGCCACACTTGAACTGCACATCCAGCATCCCCCACTAGGTGACCATGAGGGTTGTCCCCATTGACAAATGTTTTGTATGGCTGCGTCAGATGCCACATATAGGAAGCATTGCAACTTCCAGGGCATCCAGCACACACATTCAGTATTATGGGCTAGCCATCACACACAAACCGCCACTTCATGGAGGGGAAGCCCTTGTGGATGATGTAGGCCCTACCACACTCACTGGCTGGTGCTTTGATGCATATGTGCGTGCAGTGTATTGCACACAGTACTCAGGGTATTCCACTATTGTGTGGAAAAGACACATATTGCTGCCCAATACCTCACAAGAATTGGAGATATATACATGATCACTGACATGTGCTGACATGGCATTCATGAACTGGTGCAGTACCCTGGATGCTGATGTTTGTGACCTCCACATCATATCACCAGTTGATCTCTGGAAGGTACCTGTTGCTGGTATCCTTAGGGCAACACATACCTTGGTTTCCACTGGGATAGGTTTCCCTCTGTTGGTTCTGTGTGTGGGACATGGCCTGCACAGCTCCACAATCTTCTGCAGGAGGTCTCTGTCCACTCTATAGCACTCTACTATCTCCAGCTCATGTAGCCCCTGGTAGGTTACCCTGTCCCTGCACACTCTTCTGCGTCTACTCACTGTGTGTTGCTGAGCAGCATTCACATTGGCACAACCCTCCACATGTTGCATATGTTGACGTATAATAGCAATGGCAACCCCTAACATTATGTTGTCTCAGTTGAGCTTTTACAGTTTTCACTTCTCTTAGTATACTACAGTCTTGCAGTGTGTCTGAGAAAAACATGGTGGAATGCTGTATGTAGAGTTGTACGTGCTGTGTTGTGCTGGCCTACTGTACTGGCTGTGTAATATACTCAGTCTGATTGTTTTCACCTGCTAGCTATGGTAGTTCTCCTTGGTTAACTTACTGCTATTTGTTTACCTTCCTTTTCACTGTCTGTGTCCACAGTGAGCGGCACCGCGCATAGGAGCACAGTGAAGTGCACATCCACTTCCACGCGCGCACACAGGCTTATACATGTGTACAAACACTTACACTGGCTTACACAACATTACACGGGCTTCAACAATCTTACACTAGCTTACTCGTTCTTCACCGCGTGCACACGGGCAGACACACGTGCACACATGCTTACTCGGGCTTACAGGCGAGCACGGGCACAAACACACTTCAGCAGGTTTGCAAGAAACTTCAGGGATATCCATGGCGTACACCGTCGGTTTCCTGACTTTACCTAGGATAAATCATAACACGCCTCTTCCACTGAGGAGTCACTGACAGCAAACATGTGACACACTGCTCCAATAAGATTACAGTGTTTTATACATACACACTCATGATGTCACCTATCTTCTACGCTGATAGTCCCCTTAACCTACTCCTACACTGTAGAGGCTTGGCCCATATGACATGACAAATTGTGCTTCACTATCCTCAGCCTCAATTGCATAGGATTGCCTACTAATGCTTGGTTACATCTCTGAGAGTGTGCTTCCACACATAGCAACCACTACTCAGTAGCCCTGTTCTCTTCAGCTTGCCATTCACCTGCATGGTGAACTAACTTTTAACTGACATTACAATTTGTATGCATATTTTACATATTTGTCTTGTTTTGTACGCGCAGGGCGTATTCGCACCGCTGCACTACGCTTAAACACCGGAGATCGGGGGAGGACAACTAGAGTTTTATTAATTTCCAATGGAAAAACATGCCACTGGCCTTATATTTGGCCATTGGCATGCTTCTTCAACTAAATCCATCCTTTATTTGCAGCTGACATTGCTCCGTTTGGCTACTTGCAGAACGTTACTCGGTTAACATCCGTGTACATTTCTGCACATAACTCTACTCTTGCACGGACAGCTTACTGTTTCATGTATTGCAAATTTTACATCATTTGCATAGCTTTCACCTACAAATGGGGTAATTTGCATATCCTAACATTGTCCGTGCAACGTTCGTTTTAGGGGCTGTCTTACACGCCCCTACAGGATATTGCTGAATAGCTCGGCAGACATCTTGCCTTGCTCTACTCTTACTCTACTCGTACACGCTGGCCAAGGCTTCGTGAATCCTGGCCTAAGCTTTGCTGTGTGCTAATATGTCTATTTGTGGAGTAAGCATGGCTGTAGGTATGTTTTGACCTGCTACATCTGTCATTTCTACAGAGCAGCTCCCACTTTCATCATTTGTAGAGGTGACAGTCCTATAGGAATATATGTACAGCTGTGACATTTGACAAGTCAACACATACCTGCGGTCAATACTAAACTGACTACTTCAGCGCTTTTCATACCTTCAGATTTGTCTTGTAGTAGTATAGTTGATAATACTATTTCCTATAACATGTATCTGTTTCTGATACAAGATATGTAATTTCCTTACACCACTACACATAATATATGAAGAAATCACAGGCCAGATGCCATTACAGTCCTTTTGTAGGGCACACCCGCCCAGAGTGTTGTGTTCCTCACAAAAGCCAACAGGTGCTAATCAAAACATATTCTGCTATCATCTACCTTATGTGTTCGCTGGTATTTGCGCTTTCCGTCAGTGGCAGAACTCACATGCGAGTGTGGGAGACTGAACACTGTATCGGGGACACTGCATAACACCCTGAGGGACACATTTATTTTGTTTCTATTAACCTTCCACATTGACTATCACAGGGCATAAGTATTCATCACATTTATCGAGGTACATACTTTTGACTTATACATGTTTTGTCATTTGTCATCACGTCCTTCTTCACACCTGTCCACCTAACTCACTAGTTCTGTACATTTATTTAGGACAGGGTTACCTTCATACCTCTCAACTGTACACATTTTGGGTAAATGTCCCGAACTTAGACTTATAATTTTGTTCCTTTTTTAATAATATTGTGCCTTTCTGGTAATTTAGTGGCAAGTCATTAGGGACTGTGGGGTAGACAATAATGACAGACATTAGTAGTTTATAATTAATAACCCTCAAAACATTCATACCAATGAATGATCCATTATTCTATCAACGTTCTGACTTTGTAAGAGGAATATTTTAAATATTCCCTATTTGTACTTATTTTAAAATGCCTTTGTCCTGATGTCTTATTCTGAAGGGTTGAGAGGTATGGTTACCATCTTAGTCATACGCATGTACGTCCATGATAATCGCTTACAAGACACTGATATAAGTCCCTACTTCTTCCCCCCCCAATAGTTTACACAATATCCAGTAGATGGGTTCTTCATTTTTGGAAGATATAGGCGTCTGCTATACCCACATAGGAATATTAATCACTCCCATGGGGCGGACCTCATAAATCTGTGCCAGCTAACACCTAGGCACCTAGGCCCATTATTGCATACCCATGATTCCCAGACCTGACACCCCTCCACAGTAGTCATAACACATATTTAATGTGAGCGATAATAAAGTATGAAGACACTTCTAAGCACTATCCACTCTCCGCGTATCGGGACATATGTCATACATTCTGTCAACCCATGTGTTATTACACTTGCACAAGCTACTGTTGCATGTACAGCTATATTGTAGTTGCGGATGACACTTCTTTGCAGCAATCATTACAGGACGGTGCCTGTATAGATTCACAATTTTTGGGGTCCTATAAAGGACACCTATATCCATGTTTAAAGAGTAGGACTTGCAGATCTGGCACACTGGTACTTTCCGGGCAATAGTTTTGAAAGCAGCAGTGTATTTACCTTAATTGCATGTCTGTATGTCTATCCATACTAGCTATGATGTAGCCTATTTATGTACATGTGTTATATCTACGAGGACATTTGCTTATATGTTTGTTATGTATATATCAATTAATGTTGTATGTGTTTGTGTGTATATATATATATATATATATATATATATATATATATATATATATATATATATATATATATATATATATATATATATATATATATATATATATATATGTATATATATATATATATATATATATATATATATATATATATATATATATATATATGTCTGTACATTCTTTATTTCATATATTTATTTAGTTTAAGTCTGTGGATATATATCTATACACAAATGTATATATCCATATATAGACATTATGTGTAGAAATCAGCATTCATTTGCTATGCTGTGAGCGGATTACACACGCGCAGGCGCACTTGCATTTCCTTATTGTGGGTTATGCGCAGGCGCACTTGCATATCCTTATTGTGGGTTACATATGTTTACTAAGTCTTTGTGCTTACGTGGGCTTTATTACTTGTGACAGTACCAGTAAAATATCTGTAATCCGGTTAACGGACATATGCGAAACACACGTTCACCTTTACATATTTAAATGTCTGTACAGCACAGACGCATTCATTACACTTTAACATTATATGTGCTGTAGTCGTAGTTGAACCGGGACTGCATTCATGCTGGCCGGATGCTGTAACCACTATACTTTTGGTGTTCTGACTCATTTATATGCATTCCCATAGTACATAGCTTCATTAACATATGTCTCACCGCTTCACTTACGACACAGGCATCCATTCTCCTGCTGGGAAAAATGCGGTACTACATATTACACATTCCCTATTCCCTACTGCTCTGGACCCAAGCTGCATATTTAATCACTCCAGGGATATTCAGAACCCCAAGGCTTATAGTCCTGACACATACGAGTCTTTGATTGTCAGGGTGTTCATGTGGTGATCTGGGTTTAGGCTTGTCCGCCTGGTGAACGGAACTGCCCTGACCATGTTCAAATGTCAGACAAAGCACATGGACAGAGTTTGTCCATGTTAGACATTTTACCTGTGTTTACAGACACAGGTGTTTTGGGCACCTGTCAGCAGCTTATAATGTTGGCAATACATAATATGGGTGGGGGTGGTTACAATACATAATCCACGGTGAGTGGTGTTCCCATTCACATTTGACTATTTCCTGTATTCATTCATACGAGGATTATTATTTTTGACATGAATTAACTATGAATTAACTACAGGTATGCAGTAGTACAGTAAACAAATGTGAAGGTTTGTTACTGTAAAAATGTACGGACCTCTGTAATACTCGGGGACTACCCCATATCCTTCACAACATTTCATGCTAATGTACATACTATTATTCTGTGAACTTTCAAAGTTTGTGAGAGCAGTATTTACATCTGTCCTTATTTGGCCACCCATCATTTTAGGCTTTGTCTAGATTTTGTTGCTGTAATAGGTTGAGAGGTGGTGTTGGTATGTGATTGCGTTGAATATATACTGTCGATAATTCAGTGGGGGGTAGGGTTACCACCTGTCCCTCTTTGCGAGGGGAAGTCCCACTTTGGACAGTTGTGTCCTGCGACAAGACCTAAGACATGGCAAATGTCCTGTGATTTTATATATTTCTTATTTTCTTTAATAGTTGCGTAATACAGTTATTTTGTATCTGAAACACATAACTATTATATGAAATAGCATAAGCAATTCAAATGCTATGGAATAAGCTTTTATTTTGGCAAACTAGTGAAATTCTGTCCTTTGCACTGGCCGGGGGTATGTTTTATCCTGCAAATTCACACATTTCTACAACAGATGTCCCACCTTGGGCATATGGACAGGTGGCAACCCTAGTGGGGAGACCTGCATGGTGGACAGGTGTTCCGTCCTGCGTAGTAAGTTTTGCATGTCCGTCTAAAAACTGAACAGTACCGTGACTACACATACATGTTTTGTCCAGATGTGTACAGTACTAGACACTGTGGCGTGTAAACAACTCTGATGTTTCAACAGGTTACTTATCCCACGTGGGATGTACACACATTTTGCCAAATCATGAACGCGCGGGCATTTGGATTTACGTAACTGTGGTGGGATGTTTACAAATGTGGGATACATATTTGCAATCCTGACACTGCCTAGGGCGATACTTCCTACTACATATGGGTAATACTCGCTATGTGTAGGTGTACCGCTGCGCAAGGCTGGTAGCTGGATTTGGTGGACATTCGTACATGGGTGTGGGTTATGTGCTATACAGGGGATATTGCGTATTGCATTTGCATGCATGGGTTCTGCATTTGGATGTCCCGGTTCCGCATATACCATCCTATGTGTATGTGCCGGTTATGTTCCTGTTCATGTGTATAGCACATTTTAATATTCATATGTTTGTGTGAGTTTCGTATACAATATGGACTGTCAGATTTCTTTACGGTTGTTATATGGCTGCAACTGCCCAGCTGTGTACTATCACTACCAATGTGGGACTTCTGGTGACCCTGCTCATGGGGCTAGACTTGTGTATTGGCAGTGCGCTGACATGATGCGCTTCACTTCCACTGGGTATAACTACTTACAGTGCAGTACATTTCGGACACACGATTTTAAATATCATTTGTTCCATGGACGGAAACACATATTGTGTTGCGTGCGTTTCTGTTTGGTTCTCAATTTTGTGTGGCCGGGAACTGTCTTGCATGCTTTGCATACGTTTCATTATCCATGGACACTGATAGGTGCGATTACTATTGCAGGCAGACTATAATATTCAGCAGTTTAGGTTGCTCATCGACAGCTGACATTGACACGTCTCCGGGCACAGCTTAGTAACGCCCCATGCACTCGCGCACATTTCCTATGCACGTGGATGTGGTGGCAGCGCACTTTCATTAATATGCATATGGCGCTACTACACCATATATACGCCGCACGGCCGGCGCAGGCCTTCCGCTGAACTTCATGAATCCCGGGGTCTGTTTTGTCTGCGTGTTATTGGAATTCTGTCCCCTCTTCTTCTTCCCCATTTTCTTGCTTACTGTTTAAGCAAAAGATTTGGTACACAAACCACCTTACTTTATAGTTCTAAGATATGTAAACATTACCTGGTTTGGAGAGCATTTCCACAAACAATCCAGGTCTGGACCTAGTACCCTGGTGACTTTTTTAGATGTAAATAGACAGCCTATAATCACTGAGCACTTAATTGGATTTATACAGATATTGTAAACAGATGTTCCTTTACTGAAATGCTTAATAACATCCTTAGTGACCAGTGCCATTTAGAATCATACTGTCCTTTCAAAGGCTCAGAACTTCTCTTGTTGCAGTTAGGGGTAGTTCCATTACCCCTTCTAAAGAGTATACACTTTATATGTATTCCATTCCAAAGAATAAACACTGCTAACAGATCCCTCTCATGTTGCCTGGCCACTATTCTTTATGTTTTGACATAAGTAGAGCTTGGATTTTTTTCACTTTTATCCTATAGAAAATGCAGGATATAATTGCTTTCCATGAAAATAAAAAATATTAGTTGTGATAGTTGTCCATGGTCTAGTGATGAAAAATGCCAAGTCATGCATCTGAATAGTAATAACCAGGTTATGGTAAAAAATGTTAAAAGCAGGGTTTAAATTACATTATCAAATACAATTTATTGCAAACAGTAAATACAAGTATAGAAAGAACAATATTCAAACTGAGTCTTTCCTAGCGGTACCGACGACTTTCAAAAGTACCTGGAATCTTATACCTTTTTTTGCACAAATAAAAAAACATAGGTGCATCTTATAATCTTACAGAAAGCAATACTAGAACTCATGATTTTAAGTAGAAATAATAAAGGGGATAATGACTGGTTATTTCAGCATAACCAGGTTATTCTGTGCTTGAGACACTAATGCCAAGAAATTCACTAATAGTAATCAGCATTCCTCTGGAGCAGTTTAGTGTTGGTCAAGTACATACTGTAAGCATTAAAAAATGAATTAAACATTTTCATTTTTCTCTTATAGATACAACATATGGAATAGGGGAGATTAAACACCATGAAAAATATTTAAGAGCAATGACCACACCCATTATAAATCTTCTGGGGCAGAAAAAAATAATAAATATGGTCATCAAGATCCAGGAATGATGTCTACCAAGGAGCAGAGACTCATGGGTAAAGAATACAATTTCCACTTTATCAATCATTACTGGCATGCCAGCATCTCAAAGTATGTCCTTGTCTAAGAGAATGAAAAGGGAAAAGGGAAGTGAACCTGTATGAGGAAATGCAGAAAATAAGCAAGCTGATGAGTAGGATGGAATTAAGTTCATATGAAGACAGACTACATACACTCTCTAGAATAAATAGATTTGGAATATAAATCTTCGAGAAATTTGCAAGACAGATTAAAATAATTTATCTTGGTATACTGGCCGAACTGATAATAAATGGAAAAGTAACAAAGTGAGGGTACAAAACAAGACACAGCAGGGATGTGAATGATCTTCAAATTTTATTTTATTGGTAATGGAAGTATTAGCCTAAAGACTTAGAGCAAATCTACAATAAGTGGAACATTTTTTGCATGCATGCAAATGACTTGACTTTGATGTCACATGATTTAGAGGCCCTTGAGTAAGGTCTTGCTAAATTTTGATATGTTTAGGGAGGAGTCAGGACTTAAGTGTACTATAAAGAAAACTGTCAAGTAAAGTTGAGGAAGGGAAAGGAAAGCAAAGATATGACAATTGTACGTTAAAGGCAGTAGCAAAGTAGTTTGGGCTACAAGCCTGAAAGGCAGTGATCAGAATGAGAAAGAGGAAAACAGCAATTTTAAGAAAGAAAAAGAAGGGCTTTTGAGTTTAAGGTCAAGGACAGCAAGCTCACTGATGATGAAAACCAACACTGTGAAAATGCTGAGTAGTATGAATGTCTGTTATCTGGTTAGTTTTATAGACGGTGATATGGGACACACATGGAACTGGGGGAGGGTTATAGGTTGAAGCTCAAGGTGGAGTGGATTCAGAAGGGTATATGAAAGATATCAAAGTTGGTCCCTGTGCTTTAAGAATGTGTGGGGAGTAGGACTGAGAAGAGAGTTAAGAAGTAATTTGTCCATAAAATGGAGGTAGAAAGGTTTGTTGTATTTCAACAGCCTGAAATAAGTGGCAATGGATATAAGAAAGCGAAAGAAGAGAAGGTAGATGGAAGTAGGGGAAAGGGACTCTGTGCCAAGAAGTAAATGGGTGGACAGGAGAGTAAAGGATGCTAGGGTATGATGTATATATATATATATATATATATATATATATATATATATATATATATATATATATATATATGTATATTTAAGGAGAAAGAGTCATGGGGAGAAAAAGGAAAATTTGACTAAGGAGACTGAGATGAGTTATCAGAAATAATAATCTTGCTTAAATATTTTTACCTCCTTGGGATCAACAGCTAAATGTAGTACATAGGTGATTTTACATGCCAAGAAGACTTTGGAAGGAAGGATAGAAAGCGAATAACACGTGATGGTGATGTAAAGGAAGAACAAGGACTGGTGATACAGGAAGTAAGGCTGATACACATTGGTGCTGCAGATAGGTCCAGGGATTTTGTTAAGGGGTATTCCAGAAGGAGAAATGTAAACATTGAAGTTGGAGAACAGGTGGGAGCTGTGCATAAACTGGTTAGGTGCAGGTCAAATATTGACATGTTAGATCATGAGAGGACTAATGCTAGTATTAGTGCGTGTGTGTGTGTGTGTGTGTGTGTGTGTGTGTGTGTGTGTGTGCATGTGTGTGTGTGTGTATGGGGGTAAATGTTGAATAGCAAAGCTGTAGAAAGAGATTACAAATAAATTGTTTTTGTGGGGAAGCGTACTGCAATATGTTCATGCAAGGGAAGGCAACAGGGAAATAGAATTCAGAGGGAAAGGTGATAGGCGGGTGAGTAGTTGAAAGGAGGTTAAACACTTACTGTGAGCTGTAGCTAGAAATTAGAGGGTGGGATTTTAAGCTATAGTCAGAATTCAGTGGAAATCTAGAGGAAGGAAAGAAGAGAAGCAATGTGACTATCATGGTGCTGTTTCTTCATCCGTAGGATAGGAAGAGTGTGATACTAAGCCTGTATTCACTGGAAGTGATTCTGGTAAGGTGTGTATTTTGTTGTTACTGTTCTTGTAATGTTAGATACTAATTTATCTGAAAATAATGATGCCCCTTTTAGCCTGCACTTGTCCATTAATAATACTGATTATATTTTAAATGTAATAAAATCATTTACACAAAATAAAAACTAGACAGGTTGAAGATAAAGTTATTTAAAGGCAGAAGAGATAGGAAAGAAAAAAAAATATGCCTTTAGTGCCATTCATGGGATCTGGCAAGGAATAGATCTAAAAGGGAAGACAACAGGAATAGAAGAAGTCATAATTTTCAAATAGAGATAAGGAACTTCAGCTTAGATGTGAGGAAATATTGCTTTAAGGAAACAAAGTAAGCAGATAAAATTGGCTTCTGGAATGGGTGGTGAAGACCACATCAAGGAAGACATTCAAGAGTACATGGGACAAGAGAAATATATGGCAACTTGGGGGATGTAGAAGTAGTTACTTGGTACTGAGTACAACAAACTATGCAGAGAAACAGTCTTCTGTTTACAGTTTTGACATATATATTGATATGGGGCAGGAAATCAGTCATATTAAGATATCAGTGCATGTTTTCTACTCTTTTTTTAGCAGAATCTGCAGCTGCAACCCCTCCCCCCAATCACTAGCACGGGAGGTGTCAAACAACTTTCCTTATGTAAACGAAGGGAAAAAGTTAACACACACACGCAATTTGTCAGCCTGATTCTTGCTACTCTTTAGCTAAACCACTTTATAGCTGTCACTTGTAATGACATTCCCACTGATTTGTACTCAAATTACTGCTCATGTAAGCACTTTTCATTTGTTTGGTAAATATGCTTTGCTTAAGTCCCTGGTAATACACACTATTTCCTCCGTGTCTCTTTCCAATGGATTTCACTCAGTTTCACCATGTAAAGATGACAAAAAAATTACAGCATTCACAGCCTCTAAAATGAAGGCTTGTGTTCTGAAACCCATAGAGTTTTGTTAAAAGCAGGAAGAACATGGCTTGCTTAGATCAGCCTTGAATTAACAAAGTTCTAACTACTAGACTTGCAATGCAAAGTAGACATCTACAAGGCAAGTAACACATTTATATAAAACATCCTACACCATATTGTACATATAATTAGGTTTTGCGAAACGCATTATAAATGGATCAAGATCATATGCACTGAATGAGATGCTGTAGACAAAGGCAATAATAGCTAATACATTTTCTCTAGCTTAAAAAGGCTTCCATGGATGATATTTTACTCATTGTTTTACCCTGCAAAAGAGATCCAGTGACCTGAAAACGGTCTTATAAGTGAAAATATTTTGTTACACATCTTTTACTAGCTGCTATTTGCAAATGATTGACACATAGGGCTAGACAATCCTGAAGTGGCAGTACTATAATTATTAGTATCAGGCAGAACTCTGCAGCCTTGATTGCTTTACAGTGGAATGGGCTCATGTTAACCTTCATTTCACCCTGACTAAATCCTCTCAAGTTATAAAAGGAGACATATCCTAGTATCCTCCCCCAAAGTACCTGGTGTGTCATCTTTGAAATTCTGTTCTACAGATAATCAAGGTTAGCTAAAAGAAATTGAATAAGTAAGGGCTGCTGTCATAACTCCCAATGTCCTAGTTGGAAAAAGAGTATGGTACACAGGTAGGACTGCACTCTTTTTAAAGTGAATGCCTGTTCCTAAATGTCTTTCTTGGGGGTTTGGATATGTATATTTTCAGACACTCAAAACGAAGATAACTGCTGGATACCCACGACAGACTGTTTAATACAAAAATAGAAACAGATAGCAAGCGCTTTCACAACCAAAATGGCACTTCATCAGACTACATTTAAAATCAATAACAGACTGTTTAAATAGCATGATATGGCTGAAACCAACCAATCAAATGATGCACCCATCAAACACCTGTACTAATTAAAACTGGATCTAAACAACATCCATACTAAAAAATAATTGATAATAATGGTCAGCATTTACACATATGACTAAAATATAATAAAAGCTACATATACATGCATACAATGAAGAAAACTATATATATATATATATATATATATATATATATATATATATATATATATATATATATATATATATATCACTGCTAATGCTTGAAGTTCCTGGATTTCAAAGCAGGTGTAAGAGAAATCCTACTATTCAGACCTGGAAATTTGTCAGATTGAAAAAACAAGATCCACTTCTACTCAATGCCCTCAGTCTTGTTGTATAAATCCCTTCCTCTTATGCTGGTCTGCACAATTTCTAACACCAAAAAATCTAAATGTGTAACCAGTACCTTCCATCTTAACATGTAATGTCAACACATTACTGTCTTTACAAGTCTTTATATCTCTGAGATGTTCTAGGATCCTTTCTTTACGTGAACGGTTAGTTTTACCAATATAGAATGAACAACATGATATATAATAACAGAAATAAACAGTCTGCATAGAAGCTACAGTCAATTTTAAACCCTAACATGGGATATGCAAACAAAGCTTCTTTATGAATATAAGCACATGTCATACATCTCCTGCAGGCAAAAGTGCCTAATCTATCAGATCTGGTAGATCTGAAAGTTCCATGGGACTTGTAGCACAAATTGCTTTTCAAAGTTCTGTTGTTGCGAAAAGTAAAACTGGTTGTGTCACCTATCACTCCTTCTAGTTCCCTGACAGTTGATAAGATGTCCCAGTTTTTCTTAATTACATCACAAACTGTATTGATGTTACTAGCAAAAGTAAGAGGCATTCTTACTGCATTGTCCATCGTATTTCTATGATATGGAGCCAATGCTCCTCCTTCACTACCCAACTCAATCTGCTTATCTTTCGTAACATAATGGAGTGCACACCTGCTATGCCTCTCACTCCATGCTTTTCTCATTTCATTATCAATATCATTTTCACTATATCCTCTGTCTAGAAACTCACACTTGAGTGTAGCTAATGCAACCCTTAACTGATCGTCATCACTATGCAAACACATAATGCGGTAAATCTGCCCCTTTAGCAAATTGCGCTTGGTATCTCTAGGGTGCATGCTCCTATTGTGTAGGAGGTTATTCTTTCTTACTGATTTCCTATAGAGCATGGTTGAGACTGAATTCATCTGATCTCTGCTCACTTTTACATCCAAGAATTCAATCTCACTCGGGGGGTATTTAAAAGTGAACTTAAGAAAGGCTCTAATCCCGTTGATGTAATTTAAAAATTCAATCAAACTGACCTCTGTGCCCTGCCACAACAAAAAAATATCATCCACAAACCGCTTGTACCATACTATCGAGGTACTAAAGGCATTGCTGGAAAGGATATTAGTGGTTTCCCACTGTACCAACGACAAGTTGGCGTAGCTGTTGGCACAAGCTGTACCCATCACTACGCCAGCCTTCTGCAAATAATATTCTTCACCAAAGATGAATACATTATTTTCAAGTATGATTTCCAGTAGGGCACATAAGAGTCTGACTTTATCTGAGGTCATGTTTTTACTTAAGAGCAGCTCACTCCAGATGTTGGGGATAACTGTAAACAATGACTCTATGTCAAGGGTCACAAAAAAAAACACTCATTCTCAATGTATTCGAGATGATCACTCAGCTCTTTCAAAAATCTTCTGGTGTCTTTCAATACTGTCTCACACTGATCTAAAACTGGGTGTAGACTCTTCTCCACAAATATAGACAAGGGCTCAGTAGCCCAGCCCCTACTATAGCAATAACCCACGCCTGGGTGTGGGTAATGCTGGATTTACCCATGGTTGGCGTGGTTTGGTCCCGAGGGCGAAGCCCGAGGGACCAAACAAAGACAACCGTGGGTAAATCCAGCATTACCCACACCCAGAAGTGGTTATTATATTAATGACATTATTTAAGAAAAGAAATAATCACTTTTCTTAAATAATGGCATTGTATAATGCCTCTTTGCTGCCCTTCCGCAGCTGTCTGGTGTTCCGCGGCAGTTCTGATGTACTGCACATGCCTCGCAGTACATCAGAGTTGTGGGCAAAAGCAACGGAGAACGCAAGATCTCCGTTGCTTTTATCTCGCTATGTTAAATGGGTTTAATATGGCGAGACAGCTAAAATAAGCAACGGAGATCTCCGTTGCTTATTTTAAAGCTGTCTCGCTATGTTAAACTCATTTAAAATAGCGAGACAGGTTAAAAAAAAAAGCAACGGAGATCGCAAGATCTTCGTTGCTTTTTACACACTGTGTTGCTATGTTAAAGGAGTTTAACATAGCGAGACAGCTTTAAAAAAAGCAACGGAGATCTGCGTTGCTTTTTATAAACCTGTGTCGCTATGTTAAACTCTTTTAACATAGCGAGACAGTGTTTTATACAAACGGAAAAAGTCCGGGTGACCGGACCTTTTTCCGTTAGTATATTGAGGGATTTACAATGGGCACGCTGGTTGGGCTGGCCAATCAGCGTGCACGTTTTAGAGGAGGCATTGTATAATGAACATTATTGGATGCATAGGGAGGTTAGTCAAATTCTTGTGGATTTTAGGCAGACTATATACTATAGGTATAACTGGGTGTTCTACTTTAAAATATTCAAAAATGGGTTCAGATATTTGACTAATCAATAGATCAAAAACTAAAAAATCAACCCTATCAATGATACTTTTGACTATACCTACAGATATACTTTCATAGGTTTGCACATCACATAAGAGACACATCATATTAGTATAATATAACTCCTTGTCTAAAAGAACAATTCCACCACCCTTGTCGGCAGGGCATATTTCTACAAAAGGCAAATTCTTGAGTTCATCCAGAGCTTCATATTCAGCAACAGTCATATTAAAGAATGTAGGTCTAACTTCATCACTGAAAATATCTCTCAGCTGTTTGTCACATATACCGATAAACAGGTCAATCCATGCGTTGGCAGGGGGAATGTATGTGTTAGATTTTCTAAAAATACATTGGAGTATAGAGGAAATGGACAAATGTTGTTCGAGGAAGGAATACTGCTTGGCTAATGAAGAGACGAAGAGGGCAGTCACAATGGCAAAAAAACAATCAGGGGCACTAAGATCTCCATCACACACCATTCATACTGGTTGCCAGCAGCAATCTGCTCAGCAGCTTTTGAAAGAAGAAAACCCAGTTGAAACTGTACTGCCCCAGGCACAGGCTATAATGAAAAAGGAAGAAGAACCCACCCAAGAAGAACTAAAGACAACACTAAGGAAAATACAGTCAGAGAAAGCAGCACGCTCAGATGAGGTCAAAGTAGATATGATCAAGATGTTGGGAATGTTAGGGGAGAAATTGCTCCCTGAAGGCACTCATAGTGGTATGGAAAAAAGATACACCCAAGATGATGGACAATAAGCATTCTAATGCCAAAAACAAACTGTGGGCAGTACTGCTGTATCAATCTCCCGTTACACTTCACAAAAGAGGATGACTGATAAATGAATATGCAGAGTAGTAGAAAATAAGATGGTAGAGAAGCACCTTGGGTTTACCCAGGATGCAGCACAACTAACCAAATGTTTGCAGTGAGACAGATAATAAGGAAGAAGCTGTAGATGAGAAAAGAGTCCAACTGGGCATTCCTATACTAGGAGAAAATGTATGACAAGGTCCCAAGAAAGCTGGTTTAAGCAGTCCTACACTGGTCTGAAAGCCTTGGAAACACAGGTAGAATTAGTAAAAGCTATGTACAAGGAAGCAATGACACAAATATGAACAGTGTTTGGACTCACAGAGGGGTTCCCAGTGGGAGGAGCTGTGTGTCAAGGTCAGTTCTGAGCCCGTTGCTGTTTATATTACTACTGAAATGTACTACTCACTAATAAGGTAGCGGTAAGCAAAAGTATTAATGTAAAGAAAAATCAAACCGCTACTCCACAGCTGTTTCAAATATATTCCAAAGTTTAATTAAAAGATTCTTTAAAAAGATTTTTTAAAATTTGTTTCATAAATGCTTCAGAGCATTGAACCCGCCAACAGTCAGCTCAAATTTCCTCTCATCAAAATGCCACTGCATTCAAAACATAAGCAGGGTTGTTCTTTATTTTCAACAAACTCAACAAAAGTCCTTCAGTGCTCCTATTAGTATTTAAGCACCTCCGTGGTATTAACCGCTTGTCTGAAACAGTGAATAAATAATGCTCGAACAGGATAAAACTCAAACTTCCAAAGCTGTATAAGCTTTACAGCACCTTAAAGTACTCCAGATATCTTCACAGCATTAAATCACTTTGCAGGAACAATAAACATTTCCTTACTCAGTTGAACGCAGTTGAATGCAGAGCTGAAGCTTTCCAATGTTTACTCAAGCTCTACATCACCTTGTACTTTGCAAAGGAAGTATTCAACGTAATAGAATTTCTCCGTCACAGAAATTCTAAGCAGCATAAGTCCCAAATGAAACTTTCCATAGGTTTAAAACACAGGTATAACATCCCAAATCAACATACGATAAGCGCTTTCGGTAAAACCTTCATCAGATCATATCAGTCAGGGACACCATTACTCATATTTATATTGAAATTTTAACCAATAGGATTCAGAGTAAGAGACAACACCTTCTTCTCAGTTTCCTTTAGCCATTCAACATCATGATTTAGTGACACACCTACTACTTAACCAATAGTAGGTCTCCTCACTTTAAGTATTGGTTTAAGCGGAATGACTGCAGTCAGGCCAGGAGCTCAATCTGCTCGTAGATTTACTATCCATTTAGTTTCATAAATCTCAGTTTTATTGGTAACATTACCTCTTCTAATGTCATCAGGTATTTTCTCAATAACTTTAAAAAGAAAACTATGATCAGGAAACCTTGACATATGTAACGCCAAAGCATTATGAGCATCCCCTCTTCGAATATCTCCCAGATGTCGTAGTAACCTCTTCCTAAATATCTGATTGGTTTTTCCAACATAAAATGATGTACAATCTTTACAGGTAGCCAAGTAGACAACATTTTTAGTGGCACATGTAGCCTTACGTTAAATACAAAGTCTTTATCCATACCTGGGCATCTAAAGATGTTATTTTATTTTATTTTATTTTTATTTATTTTACATTTGTTGACCGGGCTAGTCTGGCTGGATAACAAGTCCATTTTCAGCAGAGGCCCGAGGAGAAAAGCTCCACTATCTACTAGTACATTTCAAAATCAAAAAAGAATTTTCTCAGGAAAATACATCATTAAAACATTGCAAGGGAGGTATACAACCAGAAAAGTAACAAGTTTCCTCATTTTAAAATAAGAAAGATATCATTATTCAAGTTTAACAAATTTACAGAGAGGTATCATACTTATAGTTTTAATAGAGGTAGGATCATAAACAGAAGTTGGAGTGGAGAGGTAAGGAGTAGAGGAGTAAGACAGTAATAAATAAAATAATTTAGTCAGGTGTGCTGCAGGAACAGAGCCAGTGGTTTTGGAAGTATAGTTTAATTTTCTGTTTGAAAAGAGGCAAAGATGTAGTCAAAGTTATGTCAGTAGGAAGAAGATTCCAGTTCCTACCTATAGTATTAGTGAAAAGACAGTCACCGGCAAAGTTGTTTGACTTAATTGCTTTGGCCATTAGTTTATGAGATGAGCGTAGGGAGTTGAGATTGTTATAGGGGATTATCAGTTGGGAAAGTATTGGTGTGTGGTTAGGTTGATAAAGTATATTATGAGCAATCGAGAGTTGAGGGATAAGCAAGTAGTTTTGGAATTCAAGCCAGCCATATTACTGTCAATGTAGTCACAGGCAGAGTAGTTGCCACATTGAAAGGTTCCTTTTCTTCCTATTATAACAGGTCTCTGAAAGCCATCTTTCATACATAAAAGACGTTTGATGTTTTTCTTGTTTTTATAACTATAGTGCGGACTATCATCTACTATGGAATGAAGTTTCGGGTCCTGAGTGAGAATGGGCCAAAACTTGCTGATAATTTCTTTAATCTGCTTATTGTCCATGCTATATGTGACACTTAATTGCATAAATGGTACACTCTGTTTCTCTTCAACTAGCGGTACTTCAGAATGCTGTGCTTTCCTCATTCGAGGCTTATTTATGTTCAAATCAGTGTCCCTCTCTGAATACCCTCGTGCTCATAGCCACTCCTGTAAGTCAGCCACCTCTTGTTGAACTACTGACTCCTGTGTACATCTCTTAGTGATTCTGGAGATCTCATTCTTCATGATGTTATTGGTCACATGTCTCGGATGCATGCTACTTTTATGGAGATAATGATTTCTCCAGGTAGGTTTCCTATAAAGTGTTGTCTCTATTATCTTGATTTAACTTGATATTTAAATCTAGAAAAGTCACTGATTCACGTGAAAATTGACTGGTGAGCTTCAAAAAAGATGTAGTTTCATTCAAATACTGCTGGAATGACAGGAAATGGCTTTCATCCCCTTCCCAAAGAAGGAAGAGATCGTCCACAAAACGGCCATAGAACTTAACATTCTGAAACCAAGGATTGAGATCACTTAGAATAAATTTATATTCCCAATCTGAGAGGACAATATTCGCATAACTATTGGCACAGGGAGTGCCCATTGCAACTCCCCATTGTTGCCAATAAATAGAGTGCCCATAATGGAACAGGTTTGTGTCCAATATGATTTCTAATAGAGAACATATCAAATTTGCATTTTTACTGTTTCTGTTCACTTCTCCAATAATCTTCCTTACTGCTTCAACTCCAAAATCATTGAGTATTGATGTAAATAGACTCATGACATCCATAGTAGTCTTCTAACAGTGACAGTACAGACATCTTTTGTTAGTCACCTGTTACGAAACAGAACATAGAAAGTGCTTCTGTTTAAATTTGTTTTTGCTGGGCATGTTTGGATTTATCTGCAAAATCAATATTGTCCTGATAATGGCTTGGATGCCATAGTGCAGTTAGATCCATTTCTAGACTTGTGCTTTGTAACTCGTGTCTTTTTTTACATTCATCTTCCATTACTACATTAAATTAAAGTTTAAAACTTGTATTCAGACTTGTCTTCCCTACATATCTCTCAACTTCCAGATTTTTGCAGAATTGTCAGATTTTTCTCATATTTTTGCTCTGTTCCTCATAACAATTGTGCTTTTCAGGATTTTTGAAGCAAACCAGTGAGAAATGAATTCATTAAATAATGACAGGCATTTGAGTGTCATATTTCATATCCTTCAGAAAATGCATGGTAACACAAGACCTTTTATTCTTGCAATACTATGCTTCCCTATGTACTTCTGAGGCCTAAAGCTTTTGGTATTTAATCATGAGCCACAGCTACTTCAGTAGAATGGAGCCATTTTGTTTTTTTTTACTGCTAATTTGTCTTCCTACTCTCACTGCTGCAGCACTGTCCCTTATGTCTCCTTTGCAACCAGTATTATACAGTATTATACCTAATACTCACCTCTTCTACCATTATATCCATAGACACTAATATCAGTCTTCCCTGGCAAACTGCCATTCAACTGTCTATCAATCAGACTGCATTCCTAACCTAAAACATAAGTAGAAAACTAAAACCTCAAGTCTACAAGGCTGCCATAGCCAAGGATAGGCAAGCCTGTACAGTCTACTCTGTACGTATCACATATCAAATGGATAAGTGCTTTTGTCTAAAACAATTACTAATACCAAAGACTTCATAAGACTAAATTACTAACTGTACATTGCTTTAAATAGTAACTCGGCATACCACTTGTTAGTGCAAAGATAAATTACGTGATTACATACCTAAATTGCTCTGCCTTTAAAAAAAATAAAATCTATAAATGCATTCAAACCAAATGCCATTGTTGCAGTTGTCAAAATCTGCCACTTGTATTCAATGTATTCAAGAAAAATCATGCATACTACCACCTGGTTCCATTTCATTAACATTGTCTAAAACATTAAATACAAATTTCTTAAAATTAATACACTTTGTACTATATTTATACAGTGCATACAAATCCTCTCAGCAAGTGTTTTAACTGTTTTCCCTATATAAAAACTTTTACATGACAACCAAGTAGCTGTATATACCACATACACTGATATACATGTAAAAGTTCCCATGGGAGAATAAGATTTTAAATTATTAAAAATTTTAAAGTATTAACACAATAAATTCTTGGACCATCTCCTATAAATCTACAAGCAGACCAATTGTAACATATCAAAGTTCACCTTTTTAAACTAGAAGGCCCTCTTCTGTTGTTGTTTACCTTTTTACTAACTTTACCATGGTTTTCTAAAATGTTTTTAGTATGTAAAAAAAGTGGTTGATCCCCAACACTTTAATTAACTCTGCATTACTACTGATTAATCTCCAATCATTGGCCATGACCTCTTTTATACTTTTTGACTTTAGACAGTAAGTCAACAACATGGCAATTTTCCATCCTTCATTAGTACAATTTTACTATTATCGATGTCATGTGATACACTACCGGGATTGTCATGGGGATAATCTCTAACTATCAGCATATTTATTAAACTCTATTCAAACATTGTTCTCGTATTTATATTGGTTGTTCAATTTTTAACTCTGTTAAACTTAATTCTAATGATAACTTCTTCTGAGGAATAGGATGCATATTATGATAGTGTAACAAGGAGTTGCTCATCACATTTCTATAACTTATTTCAGTTTCTAACTTCTCTCCATACATCTAAAAACTAATGTTAGACTTACTAAAATTGCTGGAAAATTCCAAACTTCCACCCTTCACACAAACTAGAAATAAATAAGTGTAATTAACTTTCATTGCCTGTCCAAATTAAAAATAAATCATCAATAAAACATGCATACATATTGAGTATTTTTCCCAATGAGCCATGACAAGATTGATGAAACTGGGGAGCCATAGTGGCTCTCATACGAACTTCCTTCAGTTGTTGATAAATGTTTTTAAACACAAAAAAATTAGAAGTGAAAACAAAATCCATACTTTCACCTAAAAATCTGATATTCTCAGTAGTATACTCAGACTCATTAATTAATTCATTACATGCCCATTTAACTCCTACATGAAGGGCATCACTGTATCACTGTAAGTAAATACTTAAGATCCAAGGTAACTAAAATATTATTAACACACATTTCAATGTGTTGCAGTTTGTCTTTGAAATTAAAAGAGGCTTTTAAATGAAAGTAACTCTAACACCAATTCTTTCAATGCTAAGTCCAAAAAAATCCAATAAAGGTTCCAGTTTTGAAGCCTTTGCTGAAGCTATGGGCCTTAAAGGGGGAGGGGTGATTAGCAGTATTTTTATGAATTTGGTGATACCATAAATATTCCCCAGAACTGGATGTCCAACACTAAAATATTCATATATTTTGTATAATATTCTTTCTTCAAGTAAATTCTTGTATAAACAGCTTTTAATTTGTCTGTACTTTTTTAAAATGTCCCTTTATGTACCTTCTTGTATAATGTTGTTTCATTAAGTATTTCAAATATCTTGTTGTCATAATTTCAGTATCATTAATCACCATAGCCCCCATGTTTGCTTTCATCACCCTAATTGTAATGTCTTCAGACATGTTTATTAATGCTTTTTTATCTTCCTAATTTAAATTATAATATATTTTTAACAGGTTTACCCAAAATAGATCTAATTTCTTTTTTACATACCTTTTCACATCCACAAATAACTGGGTGAAGGGGGAACTGAAAAAAATGGGTCTATATTAGATGAATGAAAGTTCATCTTAGCGAATGCGCACATGAGTGAATATTGCGGAACTTGAAACCGCAATTG
Organism: Protopterus annectens; assembly: GCF_019279795.1. Taxonomy (NCBI): domain Eukaryota; kingdom Metazoa; phylum Chordata; order Ceratodontiformes; family Protopteridae; genus Protopterus; species Protopterus annectens. Next base: position 533,386,302 of record NC_056725.1, on the reverse strand, counting down.
TGAGATCGTGGTACAGTGAGGATAGGAATATTTGCCCTTTCCTCACTGTAGTGCAATCTCGGAGTTGGAATATATATTTAGCGGGGGATGTGGGGGGCGCAGCCCCCCACAATTGCACTTTTGAGTACCTGGATATTCGCTCATGTGAGCATTCGCTAAGATGAACTTTCGTTCATCTAATATAGACCCAAAACATTTGGTTTGCATAAAACCTTATTTTCTTCTTTCTTGTTGGCATCCTTAGGCGTTGCCCTCAAATTCAATTTTCTTCTGAAAAAATTTAATTCATTAAGGGTAGAAAATAAAGCATCTCTTCTGCTCAATATAAATGTAAAACCCTTTTGAAGTATGCCAGTATCAATGGTGGTCACATTTTTTTACTTAAATTCAATATTTTGAAATTAAAAGACATTTTGTAGATGCTGTTTTTCTGGTGTCCTTATTTCAGCTGTATCTCTTTCTTGTTGTTGTAAAAACATTTTGGTTTCTTGTTTGGTCCATAGTGCACCACTTCCACCCAGCTGTAGCAATCGTCACTGGATTTCCCCTGGAACTCTTCCACCATTTGTTGATGAACTTCCCACTTCTGTGTGACTAAATAATCTGCTTTCTGCATACTTCCCCATTCTGTGACTTTTCTCCCAGTCTTGGTGACCTCCTTGGTTTTTCAAAACCCTGGGGGAACACAGGCTCTAAAAAAATTATTTTTTGACATCATTATCTGTTATACTACCTTTGACGTACTGTACAAACACAGTACAAGTTGTGATAGGTGTATGAAATTTGTATTTAATGTTTTAGATTATGTTAATGAAATGGAAACAGGTGGTAGTAGGGATGATTTTCTTGAATACATTGAATACAAGTGGAAAATTTTGACAAATGCAACAATAAATTTTGGTTTGAATGTGTCTATGAATTTTAATTTTTTTTAAAGCTGGAGCAATTTTGATAAGTAATCATATGATTTATCTTTGCATCAACAAGTGCTAAGCTGAGTTACTATTTAAAGGGAATGTATATTTAATAATTTAGTCTGATGAGGTCTCTGGTCTTAGTGATTGTTTGAGACAAAAGCACTTATTCATTTGCATTAATGCATTATATTGGATTCCTTCCTGACTTGCAGTGCATCTGTGGTATTGTTGTTGGGAGTTTTTAGAGTGATTTATGGATTTTCATGCACCTATGGTTTTCATCCAGTGTTTTTTTTACTGCTATCTATGCATGTCTCATAATATTCCAGATCAATATTGTCTCTTTATTTGTTAAGTTAATTAGTTTTATAGCAATACCACGTTATCACTCCTGTGCCATTAAACTGGTGGCATGCAGAAGTTATTGAGATGTAGCTAATAGAATTGACACAGTTGCAATCAGTTAATTAATAGAATTTGATTCAGTTATAATTTCTGGGTATAATTGTTCAAAATCATTACTAATCTACTAAGCTAGTCATAAATTAATTTCAGAAACATTTATGTCTGTAACCGTTACCTGAAATAAGAATTCATGGTGCCCTTTAACTTACTTTAAACATCTATTGTAGTAGTAGCAAGAATATAAAGGTATGTCCTTCACTTTGCTTGGTGTTAAAGGCATACATTTTTACAGCACTTAGAATTAATGTTCTGATGAAGATGGGAATCTTTTTCTTATCATACACACAGTAATACTGTGTTGCTTGTGGTACAAGAGCAGATATTTATTTATTTATTTATTGACATTTGTTTACCTGCAAAGTCCACTGGGCTGAACAGAGCCCATTTTCAGTGGAGGCCCAGGGAGAAAATCTCCAACGCACAATACAACAATGTAATTACAATACAAGGAATTTATAACAAGGTAGTTACAATATTTACATGAATCACTTCAATACAAAATATGGCAATGAGGTGATACAAAAAGACAAAAGTAAGTAAATTCAAACAATACAAAATATGCAAATTCAAACAATATTAAAAGTATCAGGAAAATCAAGTTAGATCAAACAAGGTATGTTTTAATTTTGAGTTATGGACAGCTCTCTCCGATTGTAGTTTTGCTGTAGTCTGTCATAATATCAAAGGACATAACATATGGAAATGTAAAGAACATGTATCTGATGTGTCCAGAAATCTCAAAATCTATAACACTATGCAGGCTATTTCTGTACTAAGTGTGACCAGAGGATACCCATGGTCCTTGTACAAATGAACTGTCAACTAACTCTAGCAGATAAACTGCCTCACTTTAATATGGACTCTATGAGATTTAGCAACATTGGAACCACAACATCAACAAACAACTTCACTTTTGTCGAAGCGACTCATATTTGGTTTCCCTGAATGAATTGCTACTATATGTAATATTCTGGCAAATTCCTCTCATGACATCACTCTGATGGTGTAGCAATAGAGACTAAATGAAGAGAGCAAATAAAATAAACTATTAAACAGCACAACACTGTCATCTTTATTTCACAGACCAAATTACATCTACATCATCTACAATACAGCTACCACTGAAACAGTGTAAAATAAAGGTGTCTGGAAACATGCTGCAGATTCTTTAAAACCCAAATAATTACTCAATAGGTGGGTAAATGCAAATAATAAATTACCTGATACCTGTGATTTAGCTCATGCTTACCTGGGACAAAATATTTATTAATGTCACAATTCATCCTGTACAGCGTGGCATTGATCATTTTTGTGATTGCTTATATTGAGCACTTAACAGATGCCGACTGTATCATTAACCTCTCCAAAGTCACAAAGTCACCATCTTTTCCTGCACCCTAGGTGCATCTTGATAGTGGATTATGTGCTTCCTGGTATTTACCTGACATAACATGTTATGAACGTTTACTTTTAGTTTGATAGAATTCTCAAAGTGAATGGTATTATAGTAAAATAAGCTGTATGTAGTCTTACTCTTACTTATTCTTATATTTGATAAAAAGACCACTCCCCAAAAAAGGAAAATGTAATACATACTTCTGCTGCAATAAAAAGAGATAATAATAATTACTGAATTTAACAACTTTTAACTGCTATAAAACTATAAAACTACTGAATTACTATTATATGCTTAGAAATATAATTCTTTATGTCTGTAGATCTATAAATACTGTGATATTTGTAGTTGTTTCTGCGCTATGTATTTTGCATGCAAAGAAACACACTCGTGCACACAAACACGCATACAAACACACACACAATCTAATGCATGCACATACTTTTTATGTGAAAGAATATTTTCCAAGAATTACTAAGTGCTGGTATTTCCAAAGTTACAGCTTGCAAAGAAAGAAATACAAAAGAAGTGCTGTACTTTGATTCTGGCAGGAGTCCTGCTGAGAATTGTCAGATAAAGAAGATCACCTCCGCACAAATTTAATGTAACAAAATGCCATTGAGATGCAATGGGCTATTGAAACAGCTAGGTTTTCAGACACTGTATCCTCACTTTGAAACAGCTATGAGCTAGCCACCATTTTTTGCTAACTCCAGCTTCTTGGGATATTCCTTTTAAACATTAGTCACTTTTTCTTTTATTGGCTCATCTCATCAGGTTCATTATATGCATCAGAAATCCTTCTAACTACCTCACAATGCACATTTTATTATTAGTCTGTGTCAAACATCAGCAGAAAATAGAAATATATCTCCTTCGTGAATCCAGAAAATAGATAAGTGAACCATGAGGTGTCTCATATTAAAAGAGTTTTGATGGTTTCACACTTGCTCATAATTCATTAAATATTAATTACCTATAAAAGAGTTAATACTTAGCTTATACAATAACTAGAACTAGAAATTTACACTTTCTACAGGAGTAGTACACCCTGTTAGGTTTTCAGCTTTTAATGTCTACTCTATGACCCATTTTTTGCAGTTAATTTCTAAAAAACACCTCAACAAACGTTCTCAAGGACACCTTCCCTCATTAAAGAAATTCCTCTGGTTCTCCTACCTCCCATTTCACACTTACCTCCATATTATTAAAATCAACCTTTCCAGTCCACAGCTTACCTATCACATTTGTACTCACCCTCTTTTAGTTATTACTACACCTCTATTACCTATCACACTCATACTCACCCTCCTTTAGTTATTACTATACCTCTATTACCTATCACACTCATACTCACCCTCCTTTAGTTATCACTACACCTCTATTACCTATCACACTCATACTCATCCTCCTTTAGTTATTACTACGTCTCTGTTACATATCACATTCATACTTACCATTCTTTAGTTATTACTATACCTCTATTACCTATCACACTCATACTCACCCTCCTTTAGTTATTACTACATCTATGTTACCTATCACACTCATACTCACCCTCCTTTAGTTATTACTATACCTCTGTTACCTATTACATTCATACTCACCCTCCTTTAGTTATTACTACACCTCTATTGCCTATCACACACATACTCACCCTCCTTTAGTTATTACTACATCTCTGTTACATATCACATTCATACTTACCCTTCTTTAGTTATTACTACACCTCTATTACCTATCACACTCATACTCACCCTCCGTTAGTTATTACAACATCTCTGTTACCTATCACACTCATACTCACCCTCCTTTAGTTATTACTACACCTTTGTTACCTATTACTTTCATACTCACCCTCCTTTAGTTATTATTACACGTCTATTACCTATCACACTCATACTCACCCTTCTTTAGTTATTACTACATCTCTGTTACATATCACGTGCATACTTACCCTTCTTTAGTTATTACTACATCTCTATTACCTATCACACTCATACTCACCCTCCTTTAGTTATTACTACACCTCTATTACCTATCACACTCATACTCACCCTCCTTTAGTTATTAGTACATCTCTGTTATATATCACATTCATACTTTCACTTCTTTAGTTATTAATACACCTCTATTACCTATCACACTCATACTCACCCTCCTTTAGTTATTACTACATCTCTGTTACCTATCACACTCATACTCACCCTCCTTTAGTTATTAGTACATCTCTGTTATATATCACATTCATACTTACACTTCTTTAGTTATTACTACACCTCTATTACCTATCACACTCATACTCACCCTCCTTTAGTTATTATTACACCTCTGTTACCTATTACATTCATACTCACCCTCCTTTAGTTATTACTACACTTCTAATACCTATCATACTCATACTCACCCTCCTGTAGTTATTACTACACTTCTATTACCTATCACACTCATACTCACCCTCCTTTAGTTATTATTACACCTCTGTTACCTATTACATTCATACTCACCCTCCTTTAGTTATCACTATACCTCTAATACCTATCATACTCATACTCACCCTCCTTTAGTTATTACTACATCTCTGTTACATATCACATTCATACTTACCCTTCTTTAGTTATTACTATACCTCTATTACCTATCACACTCATACTCATCCTCCTTTAGTTATTACTATACCTCTGTTACGTATTACATCCATACTCACCCTCCTTTAGTTATTACTACACTTCTATTACCTATCACACTCATACTCACCCTCCTTTAGTTATTACTACACCTCTATTACCTATCACACTCATACTCACCCTCCTTTAGTTATCACTACACCTCTGTTACCTATTACATCCATACTCATCCTCCTTTAGTTATTACTACATCTCTGTTACATATCACACTCATACTCACCCTCCTTTAGTTATTACTACACATCTATTACCTATCACACTTATACTCACCCTCCTTTAGTTATTACTACACCTCTATTACCTATCACACTCATACTCACCCTCCTTTAGTTATTACTATACATCTATTACCTATCACACTCATACTCACCCTCCTTTAGTTATTACTACATCTCTGTTACATATCACATTCATACTTACCCTTCTTTAGTTATTACTATACCTCTATTACCTATCACACTCATACTCATCCTCCTTTAGTTATTACTATACCTCTGTTACGTATTACATCCATACTCACCCTCCTTTAGTTATTACTACACTTCTATTACCTATCACACTCATACTCACCCTCCTTTAGTTATTACTACACCTCTATTACCTATCACACTCATACTCACCCTCCTTTAGTTATCACTACACCTCTGTTACCTATTACATCCATACTCATCCTCCTTTAGTTATTACTACATCTCTGTTACATATCACACTCATACTCACCCTCCTTTAGTTATTACTACATCTCTGTTACATATCACACTCATACTCACCCTCCTTTAGTTATTACTACACAGCTATTACCTATCACACTCATACTCACCCTCCTTTAGTTATTACTACACCTCTATTACCTATCACACTCATACTCACCCTCCTTTAGTTATTACTACACTTCTATTACCTATCACACTCATACTCACCCTCCTTTGGTTATTACTACACCTCTATTACCTATCACACTCATACTCATCCTCCTTTAATTATTACCACATTTCTATTACTTATCACATTCACCCTCCTTTAGTTATTCATACATTTCAATTACCTATCACACTTATACTCACTATCATTTAGTTATTCATACATTTAAAAAAAGCATTACATTCATAATCACCCTCCTTTAAATATTCATGTATCACTTTAATGTATCACTCTGACTCTCACTCTCACTCTCATTCGCACTCTCACCTTCTTCTAGTAATTCATATGTATCAGTTACTTATAAGATTCAAATTCACCACCCATTACATATTTATACATTTCAATTACCTATCACAGTCATATATACCCTCCTTTAGTTATTCATACATTCAGGGCCAGTGCTAACATTTTAGGGACCTCCAGCAAATTTCCAGTTGGGGGCCTTACCCAGGAGAATGTAGGGTGTGACTACATTGCTACCAAATGCCCTTCTCTGTCAAGCTCAACTAGCACACTTTATCGATCAGTGTATAAAGTGTTAGTACACTTAGACCATTAGAAAGATTTGTAGAGCCACTATTACTGCATCAGGGTACACACACTAACATGAAGGGATTCACATCTAGATCAGGGGAGGTCATCGTGCCTCTTTACTCATCCCTCATTAGGCCCATAATTGAGTACAATGCCCCTTTTGAGATGTACCTTACCAGACACCTGCAGCAACTGGAATGACCCCAAAAGTACCTCACCAAGAGGATCAAAGGGGTCAAACAGATGCCATATGCTGCCCGGTTAAAGAAACTCCAGCTCTACTCAGTGGCATACCGCCTGCTCAGAGGTGATCTGTGCCTGACGTATAAAGCCATGTCCAACCCGGAATTAATGGACATGCTGCACCTCAGAAAATCCAAATCCCATCGAGCTACGCGCTCGAGAGACTTGAACCTCAGCACTGAAATAAACAGGACATGCTGGAGGGACAGATTCATACCCCATAGGCTCCCTTCACTCTGGAATAAAATCCCAGTCCAGGTTAGGCAGAGTCCCTCATTGACTCTCTTCAAGAGGAATCTTGATGAGTGGATGGGAGATCGTAGGTTTACCCCGGGTATCACTTCTGTGTCACTGTTAGACAGAGGCACAGTATACTAACCTCGAAAAAGGGCATAGCAAAATTCATTTAAAATGGGTGGCGAAAGCCAAACACACTCTGGCTAGGCTTATAAATGCCCTAGGGCAGATAGCCTAGTATGAACCTATGAACTGGCATTTAGTAGCAGTGTTACATTATGACAAGCCTCAGTACCACATCAAGGTAGCTACTCACAGAGATATATGCACACACTGACTGGTATTTAGTAGCAATGTTGTTACATTATGACAGACCTCTGTACTGCATCAAGGTAGCCAGACCCACAGAGGTACACAGAGACCCACACAGACTCCCACACACAGGACACAGAGACACCCACACAGACTCCCAATCATGAGACAGAGGCATCTACAAAAGACAAAGACAAAACTACAGCAAGACTGACCAGAGACACCTACACATGACAAAGGCAGAACTACAGCAATATGGGGCAAGGACACCCACAAACTTCCACACATAGGACAGAGACACCCATACAGACTCCCACACAAAGTACTGAGACTCCCACTCACAGGACAGACACAACAACACAAGACCAAGACAAAACTTCAGAAAGACTGAACAGAGACACCCACACACAACAAGGACAACACTACAGCAAGACTGGACAGAAACACCCACAAAGCCTCACACACGCAGGATAGAGACATCCACACAAGACAAAGACAAAACTACAGCAAGGCTGAAGAGAAAGCTGCAGAAAATGAAGACAGAACTACAACAAGACTAAAATACACAAGCTGCATTAGACAAACTTATGCTACCACACTATAGACATGCAGAACAGTCAGACTGCAGTGGCACACAAGACAGCCATGGGACAGACATAGAAAAGACTATAGACACACAAGGTATACAGGAGAAAGCCATGGGAATTACAGAGACTGCAGACAGACTCAAACCCAAAGACAAACAGATGAAGTCAAAAAGCACAAAGATGACAAACACCAGCGCGTCATTTATCTTCAGCCTGCATGTAGCTCTTCAGCTTTTCAGATTGCTGCCACTTTCAGCGCCATATGAGCAATTTGTTCTTCCTGTGCTTTTATCTGATCTGTCATTGCCTCATGCCGAATCCTGCTTCTCCTAGCTGCGCTTGCCTCAAGAAATCTTGCTGCCTTTTCTGTCCTCCTTGTCCTACTTGGTCCTTTCTGCTAGAGTAAGCACAATCAGTGTGAATATACAGCATACTATTATACAAGCCAGGTTAAGTTGCAACCTGAAATTTACTGCCATACAGCACTCTAAACGATTACTGGAAAGGAAAGATGTGCACATACCTAGAGTTTTCTTCCAAAGTCTTCAATGAGACTGCTGTATGATCAACCATGTCCCACCACATGCTTGGTTGACAGCACAGCTGCTGTAAGCCTGAAAGTTATTGATGAATGTAGGTATGTCTTTAGAGTTTCAGTTTGGAAAAGCTGCATTCGGCAGTAGCCACTGTAACAGATGCAGTCAAGTAAATGCACAGTGAAACATAAGTATTTATATATATCCTGTAAATTGTTGTAAATGAATACATTTAACAAAGCTGATGGCGATGATTCAGTATCAGATATTTGAGAAAGGCTCTTCAGTTCATGCCCAAGGTCTTAGTCATCAATGTCACAGTGGCCAGTTGTCCTGTCAATTGTTCTTTCAGATCCTTGCACTGCTGGATCAAGGTGTCTTCTGCAACTTCACTCAGGGCTTTAATATTTGAAAAAAATCCAAAGGCCTTCTCAAATTCTGAAAGCTGCTCTAACCGGTCAGTAAATGACTGTATTGCTGTGTCCAACAGCAGAATGAAGAACTCTACACATAGTTTTACCATTGGATCCTGTACCATTTCACCCCCCCCTTTCATAGTCAAAGGAATGCTTTGCTTTCCTCTGCCTCTTTTCCTGAAATGTGGTGCTAACATCCAGTTCTTATGCTATCTCGGTGGCTTCAGCAATGGCACATTGAAGTCCTGTTTCTCTGAAGTCTCTAAGTTCCTGGTTGATGCTGGCACTTTGTCACATGTTAGAAATATCAACCAATGGACTCTGCAGCACTTGGTTTGCACTGTTTATGTCTGTCAGCACATCATACCAAACCACTAAACATACAATGAATTGATATGGCATATGTTCCCAGCACAATCCCGTTGTCCATTGATATGTTGTGGCATCACTTGTATGTAAAGCTTCACCTATCTCCTGCAATGCTTCCATGACTTTCTTCAGCTGAAACCATGCTGCCCTTGATAGAGTCTATCCTGCATTCCTAGAAAGTCTCAGTGTCTTCACAGTGATGTTTATGTGCCATTTCAAGATCTGTCATTGGCTTATTGATGCTGAACAGAGTATGTAAATCGTCTGCAAACATCCATAGAAAGACACTGCCTGTAGTGATGAATGTGCTCCATCACTAACTGTAAGATTTTAATTGTGACAGGCACATGGCACAAAAAACCCTTGAGTTTATCTGTTTTATCTGGGCCTGCACTCCAGCTTGTTTCCCCTTCATGTTCATGCCATTGTTGTTTCCTTGTCCTTGACAGTCGTTAATGTCCAGTTGATAATTTTGCAGAGTCTGAAGAAGTGCTTCTATAAGTCCTGCTCTGGTCATATCATTCACAAGCACAAATTCCAGAAAGTATTCCTCAGTTGTGTCTGCAGTCCTTGAAATATTCACATACCTAGCTACTACAGTCATTTGGTCTTGATTACTGATGTCTGGTGTGCAGTCAAAAATCACAGAGAAGTACCTGGCATCCCTCACCTTTCCTACAATGGTCCTGAAGTAGCATTTGTGATCAGCTGGATAATTTCATTCTGTATGTCCTTCCCAAGATAATGATCCATTACTTCTGTATTCTTATTATGATGCAAATGCTCAGCCATGACAGAATCAGACTGTGACAAAAAACTGCACTTGTCCCAAGAAATTGCCATTGCCATGGGTGTACAGGTATCAATTGTACCACAGAATGCCATGTTCCATTCTGCCAGGTATTGGAAAATAGCTATAATGCAGTCCAACACATCACACCAGGGAGGTAACTGTTTTTTCAGCCACTGCTTGTCTCCTATCATCCACTGTCTGCCTACTCCTTAGTCTATTGTCTGGAATCTTCCACTTTGGCATGCATGCATGCTGCATACTCAGGTACTCAGGCATGGAAATGTAAATCTTTGGACATCTCTCTCCATTCAGTGTAACCACCTTGCCAGACAAGGTGGTTAGAATGTCCTAATAATTTGCATGCAAAGCAAAACAGTGCATCTTTTGAGATAGAATATGTCAGCCAAGTGCGTTTTGTTCTCTCCCTATTAGTCAGCATATGGAAATAGTTCTCTGATGTAAATCTTCTTTTCTGCTCATTGATTGGGAACTGTGACAACACTGCTTGCACAGGTCCATGCTGGATGGCAGCCACACTAGACTCATCCCTTATCAAGTCCGGCCAAGTTCTGTTGTCACTACAGAAGTATGGGCCATTTCCATATCAAGCTCTGGTGATACTGGCAGCACTTCTAAGGATGAATCTTCACATGTTGACATAATTTCTTTGATAGTAATGACTGCAGGTTCACAAGAGGCAGCCTGTTGTGCAGCTGCAACAGAGTGGATACTGTAAGGGTAGTGGAATCACAGTGGGTAGGTTGTACTGTCGGACCACTGTGTTCTACTGAAGATAGACTTTTTGCTGAATCTCCCTTCCTGGATGACCCACAGAAACATTTACTAATGGGACCCTCCTGTGTCTTTGCATCCTCATTCCTCAGCTGCTGAAATTTTCTTTTTGTTGCTCCTGACAAATATGTACGCTTCATTTCTAACTGGGAATGGAAGTAAAGCAGATTTACCACACCTTCAGACACTGGATTCTTTTGTCATAGTGTCAGTAAAAAGCATCACACTTCAGGTACATGTTGCAACACTGCTTTCTTTGACCTGCCCAGGGCTACATACTGCCAACTGAAAGTATGACGAGGGAGACTAGCACTCTGGGCACTTATTCTAAGGATGATGGTATTTTCCAGATTACATCCATAAAAATCAGCATTACACAGAAACAAGTCCCACATGACAATAGTGGAATGTTATCCATCAGATTTACTTGAAGGATCCACTGAGGCAAGCCCTCAACTTTGAAATAACCCATGCCACAAAGTGGGGACTAGAAACCCTAGACTAGCCAACTAGTGTAAGCGATAACTGTCTTAACTATAAGCTTAAGCTGAAAACCTACAAGCTGTCCCTTAATATGCTGCCTGTGACAATTGCCTCTTCTGCTTACATGCAGTCACAAAGTATACCACACTTTTCCAGAATATTCTCCCAGCATAATCTACCATAGTGCAATAGTATTCCTACAAAAAATCACAATAAAAGGAAATAACCCCAAATACAGGGTCTATAACCAGACAGTATTACCATCCCATAACACTACATCTTCACATGAAAGAGGAGTTTTACAAAATGTATATTATTTGATATTATCCAACTGACTTTTATATCTCAATGGGCCACATGATGAAATCAGTGCCAAGGCCTGACAACTGCTAAAATGCATTCAGGTTAAGCAGAAAATCTGAAGCTGCCACACTAATTCAAGAGCTATACAATTCATGGTGAAATATACACCCAACAAGAAAAGTGACCAGTTGATGTCATCTTGCTCTGTAGGCAGAAAAAGTGAAGAGAAACAAGGACCAGTACACCAATGAACTGTAGTGGAGGCAGATCATAAATTAGAAAAATGGATTAGCTTCCAAAAAGTCATGTTATTATGACTGCAGGCACAAAAAATGGGTGACCAATACTAACTCTGTTCATAAGGGCAAGCAGTACCACAAGCACAACTGAAACATATTACAAAATGTCTGTTCTGTTGACACTTGTTACTGTTGTACTACAGGCAGAAAAACTGCAGAGTAACAGTGATGAATAGGCAATAAGAACTATAGCGCAGGCAATAGGCACAACTGAAGAGTATCATAAAATGATACACACCCATATCGCATAATGACTTTCACTGACATCAGTTATTATTGTACTGCTGGCAGAAAGACTGAAGAATGACAGTGAGCAGTAGGCAACTAAGAGACAAAGGCCCAAATCACAGAGTTTTAATTCAAACGCCAAACATCAGAGGCAAACTTCAGGATATTCAGAGTATTCCAAAAAAAAAAAATCCCCCCCTTTCATCCCCCCCAACATGTGAAGAGATCCAAAAAGACTTAATCTATTGCAATTACAAGCTGTCTGGAACAGGTGAATAAAGTCTGAAAGAACAAATGGCTTGACCTATTTTAGTGAAAGCCTCCTCAGAAGTAAAAAGATTAACAGAGCTAAAATTAACACACTGGTAGATCTAATGGAAATAGTACTCAAAAACAACTACCTTAGTTTTGAGGGTGAGTTGTTTCACCAGATTTCAGGGGTTGCTATAGGGGCAAAGTGCACCTGTGCTTCTCCACTGGGAGGAATTATTTATTTTTCATTCCACCTTTATAGAAAAAATTGGGCTATATAATCGATTTTTGGATGACATTTTGATCTTATGGAAGGGAAACGAGGATGAGGCCAGGCCTTTTGTTGATTACTTGAATAACACCACCCCCTTCTTTAAATTTACCAGCCACTGGCACCCTAATGAGATTGATTTTTTTGAATCTTCATCTTATGAAAACAGAGTTAGGATTACAATGTAACATACACAGAAAAGAGACCTTTTCCAATTCCCTACTACATTTTAACAGTTGTCACCCATTTCACCAATGAAAAAGTATCATCAAGGGTTAAATGGTGAGATTATCTCACTTGGTTAGTGACAACAATACGTACCAAAAAGAATTATATATGTTAATTGGCATGTTTTTGGAAAGAGGTTACCCCCTGAAACTGTTACTGAAGTTGCATCAGGAGGTGATGAGCAAAAGGAGTACAGTTTCCCCTCCCCATATTGGAGGGAGGGGGTGTACCACACAAAATAAAACACAATTCAACAACTCTGAAGCATTTGTACTAAGGTGCAACTATCTGGCACCTTTACTTGTGGCATTGATCAATAGATCCTGGCACATTTGTTTGGATGAGCAGACTAAAGAAAAGCTGGGGGCTATACCTAGGGTTGTGTTCAGTAGGGGTGAGAACATTAACAACATTCTTGGAGAACCTATAACCAAGAGACACAACTCGATTATGTACAAATGTGGGGCATGCAAATATTGCAAATACATCAATGACGGACTGTATGTTTTAGTACAAGGCTATGATCGGTCTCTACCATGCCCAGGGATATGCAGTTGTAACACGTCTATGTTAGTCTACATTGCAACTTGCACCAGCTGTCAAGGGTTTTATGTGGGCAAATGCAGAGAGAAAATGCCGGCCCAAAGTGGTGTGCATAAAGCAAGTTTATTGTGACATATACAGACTAGTTTCGGCTAAAAATATCAAGCCTTCCTCGGTGTAACAAAAACTTCCACAAATAGTCACATATTATATATACAACAGTAAATTGGTAAGACAAGGTGATTATTCACAATTGCTCATTAAGCCCAGGAGGGAATAATCCCTCCAATTTAATAATTCACTTTTTTCTTTCATGTTTAATATATTGTGCCAACCAGCTTTGTTATTTTTCTTGCCTTTTTATTTTTAAGATCACTCGTGTTTACTGATCCGAAGTTTCACTGGTCTCAAAGTCTGTCCTACATAAAACGCAGAACATGAGCAGGTAGCCAGGTAAACCAACCATTCACTAGAGCAATTGGCAAAAAAGTTAATATCATAGACCTGGCCAGTATTCCCGCTAGAGAACTCTTAAGTCTTATCCATACGTATACAGTGAGTACAGTGCCCACATGGAAAACACCCAACCAGAGGGTCCCCCATAAGTGTCATTTGAGATTGTGACTGGACCTCACTAGACCCAGTTTTATAATGGGCAAAAAAAGAACCCACTGTTCTGCCTCTCCTGTAACCAAAAGGGCATCTATCTTGTAACAGGTTAGCTAGTCTAACATCTCCCAACAGAATATACCAATTCTGTTGGATTACTTGTAACAGGTTAGGAGTGTTGCACCCATAAGTAGTAATGAATTTGATGTTGGAGTCCTGAGAAAAAGTTCTATCCTTGTAACGCAACAGATCCTGTCTATCCAATGCAGATACCTCCCTACAGGCCATGGAAATGTGTCAGAATTGTGTCCCCTGGCCTTGAATCTACCCACCAGGTCACACCTTTGATCTTCATAAGTCTCAGAATCTGAACAAATACGTTTGATTCTCATGAATTGGGATTTGGGTATGTTGCATTTAATATGGGGAGGGTGATGGCTAGAAGCATGCAACAAAGTGTTATATTCCGAGAATTTCCAATAAACCCATGTATCCACTGTATGATCAGGTTTTCTACTAACCAAGACATCCAGAAAGGTAATCTGGTTCAAATCAAAGTTGCATGTAAAATTAATTCCCCATTTATTACTGTTAATATACTCCAAAAATTCATTTAGAAACTCAACATCAGCTCTCCATACTAACCAGCAGTCATCCAAGTAATGATGCCAGATGTCAATCTCAGGCAAATACAGATTATGAAGAGGATCATAAATCAATTATTCTTCCAGATATGCCATAAAGAGATCGGCATATATAGGTGCAAAGGAAGCCCCCATGGTAGTACCCTGCATCTGTAGATAACAACTGTCCTGATAATAGAAAACATTCTTGGTTAGTATATGCTCAGTTAATCCCAATAAGAAGGTGTTAAAACCTGGTGAGTAGAATTCTGATGTAGTTAGCCAATGTTCCAGTGCTAGCAGGCCAGCCCAGTGTGGAATATTCATATATAGGGCTGACACATCAAGGGTACATAACAACCAGCCCTGTTCAAGTTTGGTATCTTGGAGGATCTCCAGAAACTCTGTTGTGTCCTGAATCCACAACCTGACATAACGGAGTAGAGGGCAAAGATACTGAGCCAGATAAACCGATAATGGTTCAGTGAGGGATGCCCTACCTGAAACAAGAGGCCTACCTGGAGGGTTCTGCGGTGATTTATGGACCTTGGGTAACAAATATAGGTACTGTGGTTTTGGATCACTAACCATCAGATGTTTGGAAGTAGAAGTAGTAATGCCAGGTTCAAAAAGGCATCAATCTGTTTTTTGAAGCCCCCAGTAGGATCCAGGGGCATACGCATATAGTATTATTTATTATCCAATTGCCTCTTTGCATCATAATTAGCCCAGTCCATAACCACTACAGCCCCTCCTTTGTCAGCCTGGGTAATAACCAAGTTGTTGTTAGACTTAAGCTGTGTAAGGGCCTCTTGTTGGGGTTTAGAAAGATTGTGGGACTTAGTAACCATATCTGAATAATAAAGATGTAAATCTTTGAGAACTCTGTGGAAAAACAGATGAACAGTGGGGTTCATCGGAGGCATAAAATTAGACCTGTAAAAATTAAAAGGTAAATCACCAGACCCATGATTATCTTGGTCAAAAAACAATTTCAAATTGAGAGTATGACAAAAACTGTTCACATCATCAACAAAAATACCCTCAGGAACAAAAAATGCAGGGACAAAATTCAATCCTTTATTGAGTAATTCAATTTGGATGGGAGTTAAGACATATGAAGAAATGTTAAGAACATTATTATATTCAATAACTTGTTGGTCATAATCTGTAGTAATGTCACCACAACAGCTATGCTTGTGATGTTTCCTCCCTGCCTTGTGCTTCCTTACTCTAAAGGGGTGTCAGAGTTACTGCAGTTTGGTATGGGAGAAGACAATACTGGTGCTGTTTCAGAATCTGTCATGGAGGATGATTCGTCCCCCGTGCTACCAAAACAGGGCACATTCTTCTTCAGGATTGACCTAGGCCTTTTTCTCTAATTGGGTTTGGAACCAGTGCTAGAAAATTTGACACTTTTATGAGGTCCAAATGGTCTCCCCCTATCATAGTCAGCTTGATCATGATTAAATTTGTGTATCTTCCTGCCCCTTAGTTGGCCCTCAAGGGTCAAGAATTCCTGACTTAACTGTTGTAAACAGGTTTGGTAACAGGTCTGCCCTTCAAACCTCTTAGTATCCTCATACAGGTTGGTTACCTCAATCAAGTTAGAATCAATACATCTGTTATGATAAGCCAATAGGGTCTCCATGAACCCCATGGATGCTTGTTGTTGAACCGCTAACCATTGTTGGTCCAATTCCTGGTCTATCTCAGCAACTAAGGGCTGGATGCATACCTGTAATCCCCTAGGACAAATGTTTCTCGCCCTATATGTTTTAAAAAGGCAAAGATGCCACACATGAGTGCGCATGGTCCTCATACTTTTAGATAACTTTGTAAATACATCAAAAGAAAGATGATGTAGATTCACCCTCAACCAAGGGAACCCCAGGAACCTTGGTCCCTAAACCAAATATGCCAATATCATCCCGATCAGATGACAGACCTTGGAGAAGTTGGCCCAAATCCATACTTATCACAAATGCTCAGAAAAGTTATAAAAAGCTATAAATGGGACAAGGTTGCTTCATGTCTGCCAAAACAGAAAATGTATAAATATTATCCACTAGCCACTACAAATCAAATGGTAAACCCATAGGGTCATTAACAAATCAAATGAAGAGGACACAGAAATGGTTCTGAACATCCACACCTTACCATCAAATATAGGAAGAGTAACTTGAACCAAAACCGAGGAACAATAATAGCGCCTACCCTTATTGGACCATTAGTAAATGTCCACAATATAACCAGTGATGGTGCTAAGTGCCCCCACAAAGGCAAAATCCTGATCTTAAACAACAACAAGGGGGAATAATGATAGCCACCAACAAATTAATTCACAAAATGCAAAAAATGCAGAAAAAGGGTAGTGCTACATGCCTCGGGAACACTGGACCAAGATCATGCACCAAAGACTCATCTAGTAGTGGGAGGCAAGATTAAATAATCATCCACTCCATATATTGAGGGGTAATGTCCAACCATAAGTGTGTCCAAGTGTTTGAATCCACAAACCGATGGAGCCTAAGATCCAACACCATAAACAGTTGCTATCATAAGAAGGCATAAAAATTCCAGTCCCCTTAGCTTAGTAGACTGTAGTCAAAAAAGCATTTGTGCAGTGTGAAAGAGGGTAAAAAGCTATGTCTCTACCCAAAATTGTACCTTCATGCAGTTGTAACACATCTATGTTAGTGTACATTGCAACTTGCACCAGCTGTCAAGGGTTTTATGTGGGCAAAACAGTAAGCAGGCTTAGAGATAGAATAGCTGAACATCTTAGAGGTATATAGACAAAAAATGTACACAATGCCTTGTTTGTCCACAGTACTGTTTGTCCAAATTTTAAGAAATTTATTTTCTTTGTTATTGATCATGTTTTTCCGAGCATGAGGGGTGGCGATGATAGGCTCAATGTTGAAAATAGGGAACATAGATGGCAGGTTAGGCTTAATGCTACAAGATTACCAGGTTTGAACAACAGTATATCTATCCCTTCAGTTTTGAAACAAAGAACCAGTAAAATCTAGGTGACCTGCCTGTGAAATTGCATAATTGAGGAATGATCTACTGATACATGAATTATTAGTTTTTACATGTTTACAAAACGGATTCTTTAAACTTATCATTTTATGGTAATATACAGATATTTTTATAAGATGAATTTTAGGTATGAAATGAATTTTCACGTTTGCAAATCTTGTTGGTCTTTATGATTATTCATAATTTTATGAATGAGTGGAAATGAAATAACCATTGCTTATTCGCTAACAAAACAATGAGGACATGTATTTGATGAAGCCAATGCTTTTTGGCAAAAGCGCTTAGTTACTGGGATTTTTTGTTTTTACCGCTATAAAAGTGGAGTTTTTAAGTCCATTTTTTGTTTTTTTTGGGGGTTTGTTTGTTATTAGTCTTACCCTCGTTGGGTTCGCTATTTTGTTGTGGTTACATATTTGCAAAAGACAGACCAAAAATATCAGGCAGACATCCTACAATGTACTGACAACCCCTACTCTCGCCCAACCTCTAATCACAATAATTCTAGCCAAAGCCAAAAATAATTGCAAAGCAAAGACGCAATATCGGTGATAGTTTTAAATTATGTTATCAACTCATAATAATACAAGTTTTGCATTAGAAAGCATTAAAATAATGTCTATGAATTCTGCAGAATTCTCGCAGCCCCTACCCCCAACCTTTCAGCACAAGAATTCAGGACAAAGCAAGAAAGCATAAGACAAATACTAAACATCAGAGAAAACTTTTAAAAAATGCTTTTATAAAGTTATAAAAATGACCAAAAGGGTTTTCCTATAATTTGGTATCACTTTACTTCAGTCCTCAATGTTTTGCTAGAAATCCAAACTGTTTTGATAGATGAATCACAAATATCAAGCAAACAATCTGCAATGCTCTCAAAGCCCATGCCCCCCACCAACCTCTCAGGACAATAATTCTGGACAAAACAAAAAAAATTAAACAGGACAAAGGCATAACATTAGGAAATTAAAACATTAGTTTTATGAACAAATAATGACACTAGAATAGATTTTGCAGTACCATGCATTGCATGAACCCACATTTTTTGTGAGAAACAGACCAAAAATTTGGACATCTGGACATTGTGCAACATTCTCATAGTCCCTACCCCCTCCTAACATCTCAGTGCAACAATTCTAGACAAAGCCAAAAATAATTGCAGAACAAAGGCATAACATCTGGAATAGTTTTAAACAATGCTGTTATAAACTTAGATAGATACTATATCTATCAGGTTTGCATTAGTATGCATTAAAACAACATCTGTACATTCTGCAACATTCTCATGGCCACTGCCCCAACAACCAACCTTTCAGCATAATTCTGCAGAAAGCAAACAAAATAAAAAACAGGACACATGCATAACATTAGTGATTTAAAACACTGGGCTTAGGAACTAATAACAGAATAACAGATTTCATAGTAGCAAATGCCAGGTAAACAACTGGACATTGTGTAACATTGTCATAGCCCCTACCTCCCTCTCTACATCTCAGCACAACATTGGTAGACAAAGCCAAAATTAATAGCAGAACATAGGTGTAACATCAGGGATAGTTTTAAATATTACTATTATAAATTTAGAAAAATGTAGAGAACAGGTTTGCATTCAAACAATATCTGTACATTCTGCAACATTCTCACAATTCCTGTTCCCTCAATACCAAACTTTAAGCACAATTCTGGACAAAGCAAAAAAAAAAAAAAAAAAATCACTGGATAAAGGTCCCAATTCCAAAAGAGCTGCTCTCAGCGTAAGCAAACATTTACACTGAGAGAAGGCTAAGAGCAGGTGTTTTGGAATATGGTCTCCACAGTATGCCTGTTCATAGACAGGGAGGCCGTAAACTGAAGTAAATAACTTACACTAAGAGCAAGTGTTTTGGAAATCAGGCCAGACTTTTACTGATAGCAACTCTTTTGGAATCTGGCCCGAAGGTGTAAAATCAAGGATTTAAAACACTCATCCTATAAGCTTATAAAGATGTTATACAGGTCTTGCAGTAGCATGTTATATGAACTCACATTTTTTTATGAGAAATAAGAGCAAGAACACCAGGCAAACACATGGACATTCTACAACATTCTCAGAGCCCCTAACCCCCTGCCAACCTCTAAGCACAACAATTCTGGACAAAGCAAAACAATTATCATAGAATAAAGGTGTAGCATCAGAGATAGTTGTAAACATTGCTGTTATATACATAAAAAATACTAGAATAACAGGGTTTGAATCAGTATACATTAAATCAACATCGGTACATTCTGTAACATTCTCACAGCTTCCAACCCCCATTACTAACCTTTCAGCATAATTCTGGAAAAAGCAAAAATAAATAAATAAATAAAAATAAAACAATTAATTAAATAAATAACTAAAATAAATAAAAAATGTTCTTATGCAGGCCTGACTAAAAGTCTATAGCAAATCTGGACATTAATGAAATGAACGTTTTGGTGGTGTCACAAATCGTGTAATGCTGCTGTGCAAATGAATCGGCCAGGACCAGAGCCAGGCAAGGAGGAAGGGGAAACTCGCTGCTACTTACATGTGAGTTGGCTGCATGTTGTCAGTGGAGGCCCTTGTATGTGGAGAGATAATTGGGGGACCCCTGCGGCCACGGGTTTAGTGGGTGCCTAATGCCAACTATGATACATTTTAGTTACCTATCACACTCAAACTCACCCTCTTTTATGTATTCAAATATCTTAATTACTTATTACACTCTCACGCGCCCTCCTTAATTATTCATATATTTCAACAAATTTTCCAAACACTATCCTGCTTATTCCACTTTTAAAGCCATATCCTCATATACTGGCATTGCATTTGCTCATATAAGAGGTACTCAAGCATAAAAGGTTGACGTAGCAGTTTCTCCATGTGCTGGTGTTCACATCACACATAAATGATTTTACTTTTTTGATTTGTACTGTATTTTGAGTGGTCTGATTCTACTGCCATTAGAGAAACTTCAAGACAGACTTTCCATTGCAAGTCACTGATCAGTCTTTTTCTAAGGTACCACAGCCTCATAGTAATACTAATACTAATACTAATACTAATACTAATACTAATACTAATACTACTACTACTAATAATACTACTACTACTAATAATAATAATAATAATAGTAGAACTGCAGGGATGGTGATGAAGTTCCCAACATGGTAGACTCAGGAAGACTTGCTCTGTACAATAAAATACTTTTTTACTGGTTTCATTATGTTTTATGTGCTTGTGGGTTGTTTTTTAGGGTTTTTGTGGTTGTTTTTCAACTGAATTGGTTGGATAGTATGGATGTTTTGCATGAATGTTACTGGTACTTTTGTAGGGAGATAGCAGATATTCTTTGACTCATATTTTGAGTGAATGTATCTGTGAATTTGTATTTTTGTTTAAGTGAACAGACCATTATATGGATAATCCAGAGAGGGATAAGAGGACTGAATTGGTTATATCAAACTTATTGAGTTCTAGTGAACTGCCCCACATGAACAGGCAGGCATCAAGGATTGAATAGAGTGATTTTTTTTTTATTTTAGCCATATAAGATAATTGCAATGCATGTGTTTTATGCATGTGAATAGCCTGATGGTTTTTAGATGTTGCAATTAGACATAAGACTTTGACCATATGTAATGATTTTTTATATTTGCTGTTTTTTATATCTGTATTGTAACACATGGATCTTGGCTCCCCTGTAGTTCCTATTTGTCAGTTTTTAGGCAACCTAATTGGTCACTATGCTTTTTATAAAATATTCCTATTGGGTCTGTTGTAAGGTGTTGGGTGATATCGATTGTACCCTATCACAATGTGGACACAGTTTCATGATTATTTAAGTGATTTAACTGGATGGTAATAATTTAACTATTTTTTATTGGTTGTCTTGTGTGTATTGGGTGATATTTAAATATGTATTTCATTAGTATGTTTTTAAAATCTGAAGAAGCTTCAACAAGATGTGAAACCACTTATCTTTGTGGAATAAATCATTTATACAACTTTTCCATGCCGTGGTCTCCTCTTCTTTGATATACTTTTGATGTTTTATGTTTTTCTAACATGACAAGTTAGAGTATATGTGCTGGAAGTGCTTGCATACTCAGTCTGGTAGTTTAAAGCTTCATTTGCTGGCAGTTGTACAGCTTGGATGATTTTAAGAGTTGCAAAGGGGCCATCTCCCAGAAAATAGTACATCTTTTACTGAAAATGATTTAAAATAAAATCTACAGATTCAAACTGAAATGCAAAATTATAAATAAGTAGAACATTAATATATCTTTCCACTAGATTCACTTTAATGCTTCTTTTATTTTTGTACACTTGCTTCAAGTTCAGATGGAAAGTAAAAGAACAGGTGAATTGAAAAAAAAAAAGAAATGAAACTCCCTCATGTGCTGAAGCAACAGATATTTAACCATTAACACAATGTCTTGGGAAAAGATTAATTTTAAACCTTCTTCCCTAATTTTACTACTGATTATTCCAATATAATAAGTTTCCACCAATGCACACAAGTTTGTATTCCATTAACTCCCATTTGTTAGCAAGTATGTAGCCATGTATATTTCTACTCAACTGAGCATATATAATTTTCCAATCAACCTTTATAAAGATTTGATAAATGCTAAAAAAAAGGCAAACCATGTTTAAAAGCTGAGTAACCCCTACAATTCAGACCCACATATGACTTATTTTATTTTATTTATTTAACATTTGTTTACTGGGAAAGTCTGACTTCATTATAGACAAGGTTACTCACATGAACTGTAACTGTTTATTGATTGGGGTACCTAATAAAAGTATTACATAATTTTTCTGTAAGAGAACAGCACTTGGAAATGTGTGTGAATTTTAAGGCAAGCAGAGATAGGTAAAATAGTGAGTAAAAGTGTCACTTTTGGATATACCATTGAGTTAAATTACATGCAATTTGGTTATTATTTTGACAAGAGTGGAGTGAAATGATGTCACTGCCATATTAACAGCCATACATCTGTTCATTTTACATTCACATATGTAACAACCTGCACAATGAGTTACAGGTTTTTAAAAAATAAATAAAAGCCCAAAGTATCTTAAATATTATATAACAGCAATACCTGAGGCCAGATACATGAACAGATACACTATGTGCAGCTATCGTGTACACAGTGCATGATAGCCAGCTATTTAGTATTCATTGAACAGCTCTACAGATAGTGTAGCACCCCAATACAAAGGCAAATGGCAGAATGTGTTAATGAAAGCATAAGTAGCTTAATTACATGCGAATTAACCAATCCAATATGGCACAGCACTATTCAGTAACCTATAAAACAATTGTGTGCACTTAGAGTAGCCATTTGCCCTGAAATCCAAAACTCTTTGGATTATAGCCAGGATTATACTTAGAAAAATATGTTAAAGGTTGTCTGTTGCAATTCTTAACCTGTATATGCAACAGTCTTTAAATCAAGGTGTTGCTGCTGTTGCTGTTGCCAGATCTTTGCCAACAAGACATAGGTGTTTATACCCCATTTAACTTATTATGGACTGCATGACACAGAAATTGTACAGCAATAATGGGTAGACAGGGAAGCAGTAGAAGAAATATGCAGCCTCTTTTGCCCTTACCTGAGACCCAAGATAAGTATGGAACCTGTTTAAAAATAAAAAAGGGTAAAATAAATGTTTAGTCCCATATGCAACTAGTTATATAGATGAGACATCTGTCAGGTATACACTAATATCAGTAATAGTGTGGACTGATGTCTACAATAACCAGCTATAGACTTTGCCCGATAATGCACATCAAACATTTCACTTTTCCATACATATATGCAACTGTAAGTAAGTGAAACATGTGCAAAGAGCAGGACAAAGTCATCATCATTGGCACAAGATGATGGTAGTGGGGGTACATGTGGGCAAGCCTAACACTAAAGAAGTGAGTTCACATTATTGAATGCATACTTATAAGTTCTGCAGTGTACCCACTGGAGTTTATTCCATGTTAGAACCAACATCTGTGAGTCTATTTGAACCCTCTGCTGAGGTGTCAGGGATCACTGACAGCAGACATGAACTCTTCAGTTTCAGTCACTGGTGTTTTATTAGCAGGTCCACCTCCAAAGCCATATATTACTGTGCAATTTCACATGCTCTACATATCACATACACTAATATGTCATTGTCCCTATCTCAGAGTTTATGATATGTATAGACATGGCTTCCTACACCATTTACATAGCTGATAATCTGTCCCTAGATATAGTCATGGGAGTACTTGTCACCTCTGCCTCTTTCTAAGAGAAAGGAGCTGTGTTGATGCAGTCCCTGCATGATGACTTCATTCTCTGTGACATATATGGTGTTTTACAGACAGTATGCAGATGTTCTGGGTGCCATAGTCCTGCATGAGTTGAAACATACAAGAAGCATAAAATACACAATTAAGACTCATGATTGTTAACAAAACAAATATGAATGTATGTATGCATTTATCATGTACAAATGATTTAAACTTTAATGCTCCATATTAGTACACACAAGTAAATATAGACCTCCCCAGAAAAGAAGTAAAGGACTGAAAAGTAAGTGTACAAGTTATGTAAGGAGGAAAATAGGTGTGTAACCGTGTACTACATTGGAGCATTAACAAAAGCAGTGCAAACGTTTACATTGCAAATGGCTAAAAATGTTGGATGTCCATTTGTGTGGAGGGAGGTCAGTTATATATCAGAGGCTTGACACAGTTAGTAGGCTACAAATGTCAACCCCCTGACCTTGTTACTAGGTGATACAGCACTGTTCTGCAATAACTGGTCAGATGGGCATAGAACATTTTCCATAATGTCATGTTACATTCTTTACAAACATTTGCAATGGAAAAAGTAACTGATATACAAACCTATGCTGCTGCCAGCAAGGGCAAACAATGCAGACAGTAAAGCAATTGGTGTATTGTGAAATGCAATCCATCAGTAAGGTTGAACTACAACATTTTATAAAAAAATACCAACATACCTTTGCATTAAGTCAGTTGTGAAGCAAGAAACAAGTTTTGCATGGGGCTCTATGGATCCAAACAGTCTAGCTACCATGATACAATTTCTTTGCCTTCAAGATTACCTTTATATAGTACAGATTCAGCCCTCTGAGCACTGTGAATATGTATATGAAGTGTGAACTCATTATCATTAATGAATTCCAAATATACATGGAATGTAAACATAGTGGAAGGCCCTACATGATTGCGTCCAGAAGCCCTTCCTCTGCAATGATGAGCATTGAAAAGTGTTACTTGCTAAAAGCTTGTAATTATAAATGATCACTCTAACTGCAGGAAGAATCAGTGTTTCACAGTACGTTCTCTTTGAGGTACACTTATCAAGGTTGTGTCAGGAAGAAGAGACTTAACACTAAATTCTGGGATTAGATTGACTGAGTTAGGAGAACAATATTCCTAACATTTGTATGAATTGTTTATGGCCATACTTTGTTCCTGTGTAACAATTCTTCAATTCTAGGGGTGTACTTTACTCGTTGAAGCACATACGGATAGCAATGCAAAGGAGATAACACTGTTGTCAGAAAATTGTAGATAAGGGAATGCTGTTTACAAAATAAAGAGAAAAACAGAGCTGCAGTGTTGCAAATATTTCTTTTATAGTTTGTGAGAAAATATCAACTTACCTGTTGCTAGGATTACATTCATCCACACATCTACTAGCAAATTACAAAGGACGGCTTTCAGAGCTTGTTTCTGTTGCATTTTAATGTGACTTGATATAATTTCACATTGTTACATGTAATTTACTTTTTCTTCCTCCTCTATGTCTGTGGCAAATAATGATAGTAATCTCAATTATGTGGTGCTGCTTCACTGGTTTGATGGTTCATATCCAGAGTGTGTAATATTTGTGTGAACCTACTAAAGTTTAAGGATCATATGTTCATGTTTTAAGACAACAAACTGAAGGCAACATCAGAAATTTACATTTCAAATAAATGTTTCATAATGTTTCCTTTCTTTTATATAATTTTTTGTATCCTTTGCATGCTGTTTGGCGTTATGCACTCTTGACTGGTAGCATTTCCTAGCAGTGAACAACAGTTCACGTCCTAAAGTAAAAACTGAAACATTTAATTTGGAATGCGATCAGTAGCACAACTGAGACTGGTGATGGTGTGCTCAGCACTCTGTACAGGACTGAATGAAGAAATTCTACCTGTCAACTAACTATGGCTGTGGTGCATAGTGCCCATGATGTGATCTTAGAGAAAGAGACCGCATAATGCAGGGTTCAAATACAGTTTGCAGATACTTTTTTGACTGGATTCATAATAAATATTGACACCCAGTATTGCATATGAAATGAACAGGCTAAAGTCTGTGATAAATGTTAAAAATCTTACCTGTAGTCCTTGTAAATTGTTTCAAATGTGTTGTTATAAACTTATTTCTTCTCATTATTAATAACAATATGTGCTATGGATGTTGTGACATAGACATTTTGTAGAGTATGCTAACACAAAAGCAGTAACATGAGTTATATGGACATTTGTGTCATATTTTCTGGAGAGCCTATCCATATCTTACAAGTATTCATCATGACAGTTATACAATGCATTGTAAACTTTGATGTTGTGAGTAATTGTAGGTACTGTGGTAAGAATGACCTCCTGACATTCTCAGTTTATCTTCTTTCAGAAAAATTGCCATTACTTGAAATCTTAATGATGTGTAACCTAAATGCTACTTGTAGTGCTGCATGCAGATGTGAAAAGGATGACTGTGTCAAGCTAATGCTATGACAGCTTTGTTTCATACTACATATATCCATTACTTGGTTTACTTTGTCATACAAGATCATTTTTCTTTTTTTTTCTTTTTTTTAGTGCCTCTTGCATTTGCCCTGTGCTTTGAACTATACAAACATGGTTCACTTTCTAAGTGAAAATTTTAATTTGGGCTGCCTTCTGTACTGCAAACAAACCTGGCACCAGTGCATGTCTATCAGCACTTTGAATAGTACTCAGTGAAGAAAATGCACCTGCCAGATGACTTTCTCTGTAGTACATGGTGTCACTGTGTTAGTGAAGTGAATTTAGAGAAATAAGAAGAGTGTTGTAAGGTCCCATTAAATGATAATTTTTCAGAAGGGGTCTGAATACATATTTACACACATTTTGTTAGAACATTGTGTATTTTAAAATTCCACTACTCTCAGTATTGCTAACAACATGTGAGATGATGTCTGTCCACTTTTATATTATTTTGTATTAACTACAATTCTGATAATGTGTGACAGAAATTTAATTTCTGCTGTTGCAAACAGATGTGAGAAGAATGAATGTGCCACTGTAATGCACTTCTTGCACTGGTCATTGACAATACTTTTGTTATAATTCCTTTGGGTTATCACATATCATAAGTATGTGTTTATGACATTATGTCTTCTGAAGCGTGTATGCAATCTAAACCACCATGTATTACTCAGGGTATGCAACTGAATGCAACTGAAATGCATTTACAAAGATAAGTACTGCCTTTTATGTACAAATGCAGTCCCATGACTAAGTAAAGTCACGGACATACAGGCATCTCTGAAGTATATCGTCACCTTGTTACACTACTATACCTTCAATTACCATGCTAACAATTAAATTCTCCAGTGGTGTTGACAGTTAATGAGCAGAACTTAACATTTTATCGTTTTTTTCTCTCATGATGATTCCCAGGTGGTACTACTCAATCTTACCTTTGTGTAATGGAGTCCTACTATTTTTGCTCCAATCAACCATGATTATAACAAACAGTATAAAGCATTTCATTGTTTAACATTGAAACATGTGTCGATAGTTTGAACACCACATGTCCAAATCTAACTGCAACATTTCGCACCTTCTGTGCTTTTGGATGTAATCAGTACCAGTGTGTCTGCCAAGCCATTGCTGTGCTTCCAATTGCACAAATGCAGTTGTCAAAGCTGTGTATCTTTGCACACAAACTATTACATGAGATTAGAACCGACTGCCATTTCAGACACATATTTCTAGTTTTACTGCTGCAGACATGGCTGGTGATGATAGGAATGGTGTAGAGCACAAAGGTGGTGTGTTGAGCAGTCCTGGAGTTTTGTAGCACTGTTCACGAAGTGGTTCAGCTGGAGGCTGCTGCAGGGGGATTATACCTGGTCTGAGTATAGGGCTGAGGCTTGAAATAGCTTGGACAAGGCTGACTCCAGTACAACTGGCATCCCATGCACTGGGGTGCACTGTTGTAACCATTACAGTGACATGAAAAAGTGCAAGGATGACCTCCTGAGCCAGTGGAAGGATTAATTTAAGACTATGAGCAACTCTCATTGTATACATTTACTGACACATCACCTGTCTGTGATATGACATTAATTAGCCAGCCAGTCCAGATACTCATTATGCTTTCATATATGTGTTTTTTATTTTCTCTACTGTACAGATGCAGTATTGATAACAGAAAACCATGAGGTGCATCAGGAGAGACTAATTCACCTCATGGAGGCATGGGGTAATTATGTATCAGGTCTGAATGAAATGGATAGAAGTATTTTCAGTCCCTCACTGTACATAATTTTGAGCAGGCATACCTTAACTTTTATTTCAAGCCTACATGCCTGCTCCAATACCACTTGATGATTGTGTTAGGCAATGTCTACATCAGCTTAATTGTGTGTGGGTTTAATGCCCAGAAACACATATTAGATTTTTTCAGGATATTATTTAGAAGATGTAAACTGCAGTGCTGCATGGTATTAATAGTCCACATTTTGGCAAATGCAAGTATTACCTTTGAAATCAGATATCAGATATAGTACAGTGAAATACATGATTCTATTAGTCATAAACCACTGAGATTGATTGATTTTATGACACATTAATGCCTTCCCATCATATCTGGATGTGGCCAAGGTGTACTTATATATTTCTCATTTTAATTTATGTACTAAAATAATAAAATAATGCTACATGTCATTGTTCTAATTCTCTTTCTTTGTCTCCCCCAACCCCTCTCTCTCATGTGTGTGTGGATATATATATGCACACACACATATATATTTTAGTACATAACTGCTGAAAACAAAATGAGCATCATCACAGTGACTTATATCGACCACTGGGGTTCAACCCATCATACCTCCACAGGTGGCTATGGTGGCACCACTACAGACACTACAGACACCCAACATATCCGGGTTGCAACCTGTGAGTATTGCCTCAATACCTCCTGCCCTACCTGCTCCACTTGCATCACTTGGCTTTGCCCCTGCTACTGGTGCAGTTGTACCATCCAGGACCATTAGTAGTGGAGGTGGTGGTGATTTTGTCATTCATCAGGAGCTGACAGGGCTGATGGGACATATTATGGAGAGGGACGTCAATCTTCAAATTAGCAAAGTTGGAAAGGTCCTGTGTCACATTGCCAAAAATGATGCCACATCTGGCAATGACCTAGGTACTTAACAAAGGAGACGGCAATGACAGTCCTGATGGTAAGGTCTAGACTCTCACTGTCCTCATGCTGGATGTGGATGTGCCTCTGATGTTCCCAACCAATCCCCAGTCATTGTGCTGCACAACCCTTTGTGTCTGTCACCATCACTGCCTGTTTTGTATGTCCTGCATACATGTACCTGTTACCTAACCTACCTACTTGACCTTCTCATTGCTGTTCACCTTCCCCAACATTCCTCTCTTGATTCAAAAAAAAACAAAATATGGGTACCTGTCCCATAAAAATAATTACTCCCATGCACAGCTCTCTGCTTCTCCTATGTATCATCTTGACACACTTGATTTGGTCCAGTTGGATATAAAACATTATTCTGTTGATGTCATCCACCCCTGGTGTGGTGAATCCCCTAAGTCATTAAATGTGTGTACAATACTACATTTATGCTCTGAAGAAGTAGATACCTATGGTGCTCTCCCACCACCCTCCTACAAATTCTTGTACTCTTTTCCATGTCCTACCCTCTACTTTCCACCTCAATTTTCACCACTGTCCTATCAACCCCTTTTTTCACATTATTAATCTGTCCAAAAACTAGAATCAGACACAACACACATGGCCAGAAATGGCCCATCAAAAAGCCTGTACTTTTTCTTCTTAACATCTGCATGGAGGTTGGCACTATGTGCCAGTGCTGAGTGATGGTCAGTGCCATTTAACTTCCTATAGAAAAAGCTGATTAATTTAGTTTCAACTGCAGTAGTACATTTACTTTCAGGCAAATGTGCTTGAACCTGCTGCTCTATGGGAATACAGATTAAAAGCAGACTAAATGCAGCCCTTTGAAAGTTACTTTAACAGTTGTTAGGCTGCTGGAAGTAATGAAATAGAAGATCCTATGTGGTGTGTTGAGGTAATTCCTGTGTTTGTAAACTGATATTTTTGCATAGTGTCATAAGTTTCTCAGATTATTATTTAATTAGATTTTATATTCCTATCATATGTTCACCTGCAAATGTCACCTCTTACTTCCAGTTACAGCATTTCATTAACATAGCATTTGAACAGTGAAGCAAGATAGAATTTGCCAAAACATTCTGTCTGCAACAGCTGACCTTATCCTGCTTATATTTTAATTTTGGTTGTTCTCTCCTACCCCTTCTTGTTCCCTATAGCAAGTACTTTAGTGTACAGAGCATGACAGAGTAACAACATGGTTATAAGCCAGAGCAACACACCATAAAGATGGTCCTACATGTCCCATAAACAATATAATACTGTTGCTATTTCTATCTCTTTTCATCTTTCTTTCTTTCTGTGTTCACCCCTTCTGCTTCAGTTAGTTTTTACTGTCCCTCAGATTTATAGACTGATTTTTGCATACTTTCTAGGGCTGGAATCCAGGCATTAGCAAACTTTTATTGACTGTTTTTAGTATATTATTTTATGTGTAGCTGTTGCTTACATAATGTGTTGATCCACCATTATCCTATTTCTATCAGAATCTGCTTGGTCTATCACTGTATCCATGTCTGTATGCATTCCCACTTTTGTATCATCATATTTATTAGGCTAATGGGTTTAATGTGTACTTTATGTGATTTTACAGTTGTCATGAGGGCAATAAGAGTAATATATACATTCTCATTTGCTTCAGTCTGTTGCCATATTTCAACTTTGTAATAAGGGAATTCCTATGTGGTGTGGTTGTATAATACTTAGGTCTGTAGATTTTTCTTGGAATGCTGTCAAGGTTAAAATCTAGATTTTATCAAATATTTTTCAATGTTTGGTGTGATTCCTGTGGGTGGAACTGTTGGCTGCACATTTTCTTAACACATCATTATTCTGCTGTTGTATTAATGTGCCCGATCCCTATTGGGAACACTGTCTTGTACAAATATTGCCTGAATTATGATGATAAACAGAAGGATAACACAACACAGCACGAATATGTGGAGAAATGAACTATAAACTAATGTGTTAGCATGTCTGTATGTGTATTCCTATGAACAGCTGTCTACCTCTTCCTACATCTGTGTCATAAAAAAATAAACCTCTTTGATTCTAACTGGTTTCCCTAAACCTTACTGCCATCAGCAATGACATGCTTGGTCTCTCATGTGTTTCAGAATACACCTGTATTGTACATTTAAGGGTTGAAGAACTGCAACTGTCATGACAAATGGGCAAATAATGACACCTGAAATGTGACCATAATACAAATCTGTTCTGCATTCCACCAGATTCAGACATGGTTGTATGTGTGTACAACTTATTTTCGTGAAGATCAACACAGAGCACCACAGAGTATTGCTAATTCATATTCTAAGTTCAACACCTCAAGATATGATTACGTATGCGCTAATATTTTGCCATGAGCACTGCAATTGAGCTTTCCAGTGCTGCACTTCAGGGAGAGAGTTAAAATATTTACAACAGATAATTTGTTGAGTGGGTTGTACAACTTCTGTATGTCTTTACTGAATTTTGAAACCAAGGTATATCTATTTCAAAGTGATGTGGACTCAGTTAATTCAGTGTGTTAATGTATGTCTGCACTCCAGTGGTTACACTTGCAACTGTGTTACAGTGTTGGGTAATCTGATCACACATAATCCAGCACTGTTATTCAGAAGTGCACCGTTATATTTAGGAAGTGTCTGTCTGTATTGTCAGAACACACTGAGCAAGCATGAGACACGGAAACTGACACTGATGCAATAAATAGTTAATATTTGCATGCAATTATTCCAGGATGAGCTGCCATGAATGATTGCTTGACAATTCATTGTTTTACAGTTGTGACTGTTATTGACACTCCATGCTATAAAACAGGTACATGTCCCTCACAGTAATGAAATGTACATGAATGGTAGTATGTAAATATTACCACAGAAGTATGCCATTATATGGGACAAGCACAGTGCTGTTACATTGGCCTTTCCAGACATGTCCATTTCTCCCAAAACATGTGATGCACAGTAGCTGATGTTACAAACAGAAATGTTTTACTAATTATAAATGTGCATTTTCACATTACTAAAGTCAGATTTCCTCTGTGGCCTTGTAATTCATACTGTTTTCTCTAGAAATAGATAGGTAGGAAGTTCAATTCTTACAGTAGTGAACTTGTGCTTTGTGGTTCTAGTGACAGGTAAGTAACACCTCGATGACAAATTTGCTGTGTTCTCTTCCATTTAATTAAAGAATTTAACTTTGGACACATCTCCCTCTGCACTTCATCCCACTTTTAACACAAACATCCTTTCTGCAACACAATGATGAGGTCATCTTGTCAAAAGTGCACTCTGCCTCCTTAAGAGTCCAACTTCTTTTATTGTGCTTTTGGCTAGATTCTGTAACCTTAATAGGTAGGAGATTCAGTTCTCTCAGTGGTGAACTTGTATGTGTTGCTACAATATCGGATATTTATAGTTTTCTGAACAGATGAGCTTATCCAGCTTCCAGTCATGGGAAAAAATGTAACCTGAGAGACTATTCCCTCATCCCTGTATCCCACTTTACCACAGACATCTTCTCTGCAATACAATGATGAAGTTATCCTTTCATAATACATTCTCTTGCTATACCAGACTTCTCCAGAGGTGTTTGTGGCAAATACTATGTTCTTTAGATTCTGTAACAGGATTAAGTAGGAGGTTTGAATCTCACAGTGGTTAGCTTGTGTGTGGTTCTACTAAGTAAGTAAAGTGTCAACAACAGTTGTATGATGTCAACCTCCTCTCCACAGAAATAAAATAACTTTGGACACAGCTCCCTCTGTACTTTATCCTACTTTTACCACAGGCATCTTCTCTTGCATTACAGTGATGAGATCATCCTGTTAAATAAACTCTTTCCCCTTAAGATTTAGGCTTGCCCAGTGACACTTGCGGCTAATTCTGTGTTTTTTACATTATATAACTAGATAGGTAGGAGGTTCAAATCTCACAGTGGTGAACTTGTCTGTGGCTTTAATGTCATGTATGTATAACATCCTGAACAGACATGCTATATCAACTTCCAGTCAAGGGAAGATGTATCAACTTCCAGTCAAGGTAAGATTTTAAGATGTGAGTGGATTCCCCCTTCCCTTTATCTCACTTTTACCACAAACATATTCCCTGTATCAGACTGAGGTCATTATGTCAAAAGTGCATTCTTTACCTTTACAAGTCAAACTTCTCCTGTGGATGTTGTGGCTAATTTTGTGTTCAGTATAGATTGTGAAATTTAATATGTAAGAGATTCAAATCCAACACTGGTTATCTAATGTGACTGTGTGTACTGTCATGTACAATCATGTCCTTAGTAACAATCCTTATGTAAACTTCCACTTAGGAGATGTATTTTTACTGGAAAAGGGCTGCCCTACAAATTTGTATTACCTCCATGTAATACACAGTTTTGGAAATGCAGTAGTTACATTATTTATTTATTTGACATTTGTTGACCGGGTTAATCTGACTGGGCATCAGTCCTTTTTCAGCAGAGGCCTGAGGAGAAAAGCTCTAAAATGTCCAAGTAACAAAAGTAATCACATGACAGAATTATAACTAAAATTACAATAATTACAACATGTATGAGATGTATGTTGAAACAACATACCAGAAATGGTCATTAAATTGAAAACATAATACAGTACAAAGTGTCATACAATAGTAAGGAGAATACAGAAAATATAGGTATTTTTGTAAAACAAAAAAATAACAAATGTATAAACAGGAGATAAGCCCAGGGCAAGAGCCAATTTCTAAGACTACAGCTGTAGAAGCTGTAGGAACTGCTGACTATTATAGACTTTATTAGAAGCAGAGGTGGGGGGGTACTGCAATAGTATTATAGGAGTGGAGGTGGATTAAGTTGGTCATTGGAGGAGGAGATGATGGTGGAATCATCAGCATATTGTATGACAGATGAGAGTGGACTGGAAGAGTGTAGGTCATTAGTAAAGATATTAAATGATAGGGGTCCAAGGATGGAGCCTTGGGGTGCCCCAGTTTGTACTGGTAAGGAGGGAGAAAAGTTAGATTGCCGTTTAACTGTCTGAAATCTGTTGGAGACATAGGTGGAGAACCAAGAAAGTGCAGAGTTGGAAAGATTTAGGGTAGCTAGTTTGGATAGAAGAAATCGGTAGGAAACAGTGTGACACTGGCTTTGGAGAGGTCCAGAAATGTACATGCGATTAGCTTGTTGTTTTCAGGAGAATTTGCAATAAAATTAGTGAATGCTATTAGATCAGTAGCTGTACTGTGATTTGGGTGGAAACCATGCTGTGCAGGGGTAAGCAGAATAATGCTAATGGTAATAATGCTATCAAAAATAAACTACATCACTGTCACAGGATGAATTTTCATGTGGTACTGGCTGTTGATACTGTGCTCTCAAGAATGCGTAAGTACAGGGGGAGGAGGTTGTAATCCAGCAATGACTAGCTACTGTTCATGTGTGTTTGTCTGTTGTGTTGTGTTGAGAAGGCTTGTAATGCATCTAATATATATAGCTGTGCATTGTTACTGTGCACTTCAACACCTTCGTACCTTTTTAAAAGACTATCACCATGTTAAAGAATGGTGATATCATCCATTCAAATGTGCATTGTCACAATTACATTTTGTGTGGTGCAAGTGATTCAGGCAGTGTTCTGTACCCTCTAATCTTAGTGTGGTCAAATCCAGCCATTACTTCTAAGACTCAAGTATGACTGTGAATGTGTATGTAGGTAACAATGTTGTCACCCATCTATCTGCTATGTGCATAAATAACCGGGGATTCCTATTACAAGAATGTATGCTAATTTTTAACACTAAAATGCTTTATTGCATAATGATGATGTCATGGGATGACATTTGGCTTTTCTGTGAGAATTACTAAGGCTTTTCCTGTGACATGAGGACACGAGACAATGTTCTATATGCTCTTGCTTTAGTAAGACATGTATTTAAATCCATGATTATCCATGTATTGTGCATGATTGCCATTCTCCCATCACAGTGATGACTGCTTTAAGCATCATGTGTTTTTGGGTATACATAGCTGCAGGCAATGTGTGAGAAATAGACATATAGCAACAGTCTTTTAAAGAAATTACAGGCACCCATATCCCTTGCAGTAATAACATGATGTCACTCCTTAGTGAACTAAATATTTTGCAGTTGTAGCAACACTTGCACAGTGGCACATTCATTCTTCACAATATCATATAGCTTCTGTCATCATATTTTAAAAAACACAGTTTAAAACCCACAATGACTGAATGTAAGCATTGTGTGTCATAATGTAGTTATGCATGAATGACATACAATGTGTACAATTACAGTTGAAAAAACCTCCCACATTCCTTTTATGCCATATAATTTGTTTACAACACAATCATATGATGTGATGACTTCACATAGCCAGAGTCTTACAGCTATTTTAAGACTTCTACTGTGGCACATATGATTCATACACATCATTAGTTATTGGACTTACATAGCTTGCTGTTTAATTCCAGCAAAGGGCAACAGTATATGAACGCACTTGATGGTAAACAAACAGCACTACATGCAGTTATTGTTCTCACTTTTTACTTTGGGCAAAGAAATATAAAGTCATTTTATAATTTCCTGTCAGTGAAATAGTTGTTCCATAAATGTCATGGTGTGAATGCTCCTGTAGCACATGCATTGAGTAATGACATGTAGAGCATAGCTACACAGATAGAGTATGGTTCAAATAAAGGACAACATTGTTGTACAAAACATTAGGAACAGCTTCATTGGCTGAGAAACACTGATATTGCAATGTTCACAGTTGTGTGAACATTGACATAGTTAATGCCTTGTCATCATTCTGAAAAATCATACTGTACAAATTAGTCTCAAATGCCCTTTATTACTTCACACGTTAATTTCATTTATTTGTGACAAGATCCACTGCTATGTCATGTGACAGATGTAGTCAATATGCAGCTCTGCAGAGTATACAGTATGATAGGCTGGGGGTTGAATCTGGTAACATCTGTCTGTCAGATAACTGTGTCAGACAGGAGTGGCTTAGGCAAAGAAAGTATTTAAGGCACAGATAGAGGGTGACAGTTTTAAGGCATCACCCTCCAAGGTAGGGGATCCATACCCATTACAATAAGAAACTGCTGTCAGGCCTTCAGGTGCGTTTATCATGACACACACTGTATGCCTGTTTCTGTGACGTCACAGGTTGATATGCATCTTTCTGATACCTGTCCTGGCATGTGCCTGAGGCTGGCAACTTGTGTATGTCATTGATGATTCACAGGCATTACTTAAATGTTCATATATGAATGCACTGCATTGCATGTTTTCCTTCAAGCATTTATGTTATTACTGTAATTGCTTTCTTTACACTGTACAGCTTTATTGGATATGATGTCTTACATAGCATTTCTTACTGTATGGCATTATGCAAGATCTTATAAAGTTCACTGAGCCTGTGTTAGGACACTTTCTTATGTGTATCTGTTGTTTACATGCTGCAATGGCAGTATCCACTGTAACTTCCTGTAAGCATGCTAAATATAATCATGTAGTAGATATGCTCCATGTATTAATGGAGGCTTTGAACTACTAAAATATTATTAGATCTGTGTTGTCATTTGTCACTTGTGTATTTTGAGTCTTATTATATTACTGTTCAGGATGTACTTGAATATACAACACATGCTTGTCTAATACATGTGTCAAAGAAATATACCACCTATCATTGTCATAGGTTCATAGGTTCATAGGTTTATACTAGGCTATCTGCCCTAAGGCATTTATAAGCCTAGCCCAAATTATTGTGGCTTACGCCACCCCTTATATGAAAAAATACTGTGCCCATTAGTTTGTTGTGCCTCTGTCCAGCAGTGACACAGAGATGATTCCTGGGGTAAACCTACGATCTCCCATCCACAGGTCTAGATTTCTCTTGAACAGAGTCAGCGAGGTGCTCTGCCTCACATGGACTGGGATTTTATTCCACAGCATAGGGAGTCTCTGAGTGATAAATCTATCCCTCCAGCACGTCCTATTTATATCCGTGCTAAGGTTTAAGTCGCTTGCTGTAGTGGTTTTGGTGGATTTGGATTTTTTGAGGTGGAGCATGTCCATTAATTCCGGGTTGGACATGGCCTTGTATGTCAGGCACATGTCACCTCTGAGCAGACGGTATGCGACTGAATAGAGCTGGAGTTTCTTCAATCTGGCAGCATATGACAGATTTTGGAGTCCCTTTATCCTTTTGGTGAGGAACTTTTGGAGTCTCTCCAATTGCTGCAGATGTCGGGTGAGTTACATCCCGAATGGGGCATTGTACTTGATCATTGGTCTGATAAGTGAAGAGTACAGGGGAACAATGACCTCACTAGATCTGGATGTGAATCCCTTCATGATCAGTTGGGCAATGTAGAAGGTCTTTCTAACCACTTTAGCAATGTGAGTGTCAAAAGAAAGGCCACTGTCAACCTGGGTCCCCAGGTCCCTGATAACCTCTTCTGTGCTTAGTGGATTGCCACCTATATGGTAGCTTGGGGTTACCTTTTTTTTCCCGAAGGGTATGACTATACATTTTTTGGCGTTTAACTTCAGGCCATGGCTCTGGCACCAGCTATCTGTTTCCGTGAGTCCCTTCTGAAGGATATCCGTGTCCGATGCACTTTCCACTATGGCGCCCAGTTTGCAGTCATCTGCAAACTTTGTCAGCCAAAGTCCTCCCATGTTGGCCTGTACTTCTGAGAAGTAGATGCCAAACAATAGGGGGCCAAGGACCGAGCCCTGTGGGACACCACTTGTGACCGGCTTGGAGTCTGACACAGCGCCAGCAACTCTAACCCTGTGGGTTCTGTCCTTAAGCCAGTTTGCAACCCATCTTGTGACATATGGGTTTACATTTAAGCTGGTAAGTTTTTCTACAATACCCGAGTGGGGTATTGTGTCGAAAGCCTTTGCAAGGTCAAGGTAGGCTGTATGGACTGCCTTTCCCTCATCAATGGCCTTGGTGACTGTTTCAAGAAGTCAACCAAGTTCAAAAGGCATGATCTTCCCTTGACAAAGCCAAACTGGGTCGGGTCCAATGTCTGCAAGTCCCCTATATCTTTGTTTATGAGCTCCATTATGATCCTCTCCATAGCTTTGCAGACTAGACTTGTTAAGCTTATGGGGCGGTAATTACCAGGGTCCGTAGAGGCACCGCCTTTGTGGAGTGGGACCACAGTTGCCGTCGCCACTCCTTGGGCACGTATCCTGTGGTAAGGCTGAGATTAAACAGCTGCCTTATGTGCGGGTTTAATTCCTCATTTAGCTCGTGTAGCACACAGCCGGGGACACCATCCGGTCCCATTGATGCTGTGTTGTAGCTTTAGAGAGAGCAGCTTTCACCTGCGCATTTGAGATGTCCGGGAGGCTACACTCGGCTGGGATAGTTATCTCTCCTTTAGGGGAGAGGGGTGAAGTTTGCACTGAACCTGTCTGCCAGTATGTTGGCAATGTCTGTGGGTTCAGTGATTTTTGTATCATTTTGGACTAATTCTGAGCATATCTGGGAGTTTCCACCCAGGTTCCTAACATAGCTGAAAAAGGCCTTATGATTGTCCTTTGAATCCATGGCAATTTTTCTCTCAAAATTGGCCTTAGTTGATTTTATGAGTGCTCGTATTTTTTACTAATAATGATCAGGGTGACTTCCCTTTTATGGATTTTGTTCTATCATGTAATAGCTTTCTCCTCTTATTGTAAAGTTTGTTAATGGCTGGGGTCCACCAGACTGGACGTTTGCCCTTTGTGGAAAGAGTCTTGGTTTTATTTGGGATTGCCTGATCCATGCAGTCCTGGAGGTGTTCATAGAAGGCATTTGTAAGGGCTTCCGCAGCTTGGGTTGTGGTTTCCTCTGGCTCAGGGGCCTTGAAGGATACCACACCAGTCTTGAGTAGTGTGAAGTTTGCTTTAGAGAAGTTCTTCACTATGGTCTTTTTGCTTGGGGTGGGGCGGGATGTGGATTTCCAGTGAGATTAGTTTATGATCAGATCTCACCAATGAGGGATATATTTCGGTGTGGAGCATTTTGTCCCCATGTTTGTGACAATGAGATCTAGTATATTTTCTCCTCTCGTGGGAACAGTGACTAGCTGTTCCATGGCATTTGAATTTATGAACTCCAGGAACCGTTGGGCTAGAAAGTTAGGGCTTGAGTAATGTTCCCAGTCTATATTCGGGTAGTTGAAGTCACCCAATATGATGGTGTTTGGAGATACATTTATACCCTCCAGTGTCTTCAGGAAGGCTGTGTGGGGTTCCTGAGTTTGAGAGGGTGGCCTGTAGCATGCTACAATTTGTAGAGCAGTTTTGCCTATGGTTAGTTGCACCTGGATGGTTTCCGAGCTTATGCGTTGCCACCAACCTGGAGGTGTGAGTATCCTTTATGAATATGGATACACCCCTCCTTTTGTGGTGTGGTCTGGGTTTTGGGGCGGAACGCATGATA
Source organism: Protopterus annectens (assembly GCF_019279795.1). Lineage (NCBI taxonomy): Eukaryota > Metazoa > Chordata > Ceratodontiformes > Protopteridae > Protopterus > Protopterus annectens. Next base: position 533,346,245 of record NC_056725.1, on the reverse strand, counting down.
TGAGGTAAAACCTAATAGTGCCGGGGTGCTCTCAGGAGCCTTGAACCAGGTTTCAGTTACAGCACAGACATCGATGTTCTCCATACTGAGAAGGGCCTCGAGTGCGTGCATTTTGAGATTTAGACTTCTGGCATTGAGCAGCATTACCCTCAGTTTCTTCCCATTTTTGTTTTCTAGGGTGGTAGGTTTAGAATTTGAGCCTTGCCTAAAAAAGGCACTATGGGGGTGGCAAGAGCCTTAGCCAATATCCGGAATCCCAGGGTGACAGGTGCAAGCCGTCCCTTGCGAAGCAGCGTGGCTTGTCAAGCATGTCATCCCAGGCAGATAGACACTGGATCCCCTTTGAATGACACCAGACATTAAGCCAATTGTTAAAGCTGATCATCTTGTCTCTATATTGTGGCATCATTCTTGGTGAAGGAAGGATACTGCTCAGGGTTAGGGTCATACCTGCCTGGGCTACATAATCAGAGAGCTCCTCTATGTCTCTTTTCATGTAGTCCAGGGAGGTATGCGTCTCAGGTCGTTCACACCAGCATGGACAATGACTGTGTCATATTTGTACTTGCCATGGAGTGACCCGAGTGCTTGTGTTATGTGGCGGATTCTAGCGCCCGATAGGCAGCTTACTGTGACCCTCTCCTTGTTCAGCCTGGTGAGTGGGACGTCAGTGTGTCTGACTATGGAGTCACCTATGACAAGTATGTTTGGTGTTGTATTTGGTCTTAAGGGCTGTGACTGCTTTGCACACTGCTTTTGTGGTTTATGTGTTGCTTGTGGGGTGTCTTGAGGTAGCAGTTGTTTGGGTGTCTGCTTTGGAGGCCTCTGCTGTTTAGGTAAATTTTTACTCAGAGCCTCCGAGTATGTCTTTGTGTGTTTGTGTGTTTGATTCAGTGGAGTGGTAGCATTATGTGAGGCTGGTTTTGTGGTGTGTGTAGTTGCCTTCTCCTCCTGTCTGGTCTTGCCAGTCCTGAGTTGAGAGAGCTCAGCCTCCAGTTTGGCTAAATAGCTGCATCTCTCGCAAGTATTTGTGTTATGTGGGAGGAGGAGAGGGTTGTCTGTGTACATGAGGCAGTTATAACATTGCCTCAAGATTCCCAGATTCACCAGCTGGACCGGAGAGGAGATTGACAACTGACCTTTGGACATGCTAGAATAATATTGGGAAATCCTTAATTGAAAACAAGGGCCAGTGGGGAGTGAGGGTGTAGTGCTTTTAATTTTTAGTGCTGACTTATATAATTGCTTTAGTGAGCAAGTGCCAGGTAACTTGAGTGCAATGTGTTACAAGTAACTAAATGCAAAAACAACAAACAGTAACTTTCTTTCAAGTGAAACAAGGAAATAAGTACAGTAAGCAATGCAGATATCACTAGTGATCCACAGAAGCGCTGAGAAGTTGCGTATTAGGTGGAATTAGCTTCCAGGGAAATAACAAGCAAACAAACAACAAGCATATAAACAAAGCTAGATTCAGTAGGCCTGGATCTAGTCTATGCTAGAGCAAACAAGATGAACCAATTTCAGTAAGATACAGTTCAAATATTCAGGCACTATAAACCTTTAACCAGAAAATTCCCAGCTCAGAAGGGCAGAGTCCAGCCTCTTCTCCCACAAGAGTGCAGACCACGAACCTTCTTAATGTAAAATAACTGGCCTGAAGCCCAAGTGCCTAAACCAGAACTAATACACTTGGACACTGGGCTCTCAATCAGCAGTTCCCAACTTAGAAGGATGAAAGCTACCTGTCCTGCCACCACAGTGCTTGCCACAAACCTTCCTAATGTAAAACAACTGTTCTGAAGCCCAAGTGCTTAATCCAAAAGACTTGAATGATAGCTACACTTTAATCAAGTTACAACCAAGCAGTAATAAATACCATTGAATACTTTAGAGAATGTCTGGATTAGTGCTCAAGTTACACAAACAAAGCTAGATCCAGCAGGCCCGAATCCAGTCTATGCCACAGCAAACAAGGCGCACCAACTTCAGTAAGGAACAGTTCAGATATGCATGCACTATAAGCCTTTAACCAGAAATTCCCAGCTCAGAAGGGCAGAGTCCAGCCTCTCCTCCCACAAGAGTGCAGACCACGAACCCTCTTAATGTAAAATAACTGGCTTGAAAGCCCAAGTGCTTAAACCAGAATTAATACACTTTTAGAATAACAGACACTGAGCCCTCAATCAGCAGTTCTCAACCTAGAAGGATGTAAGCTACCTGTTCTGCCACAACAGTGCAGACCACAAACCCTCTCAGTGCAAAACAAGTAACTGGTCCGAAGCCCAAGTGTTTAAACCAAAAGGCTTAGAATGAGTTACACCAAGCAGTAATAAATACAACTGAGTATTTTAAGATGATGCAAAAGTAAAAAGAAGTAGGTAAAACACAAGTACAGTAAAAGCAGATGAAATTTTTTTTTTTTTTTCTGAACAAGTGCTGAGATCAAAGAAACAGATTTGAGTGCTGAAACTAGAAAACTGGCTAGTTATAAGAAATAAACAAGCTAGAAGGCTTCCCTCAAACACAGAAGGGCTTGGGGGCTCAGAAGCCTACAAATAGTCTGTACCACTTAACAAGAAAGGCAGGAAATAAGCTTAATTTTTTTTTTTTTTTCTATTTCCCAGATGCTCTCTTTGTACACAGTAGGAGTGCCTGAAATCAGAATATGATCTCACTGCACTCAGTTGAGTGAGCAAATGAGATGGGCCCAGAGGCAGGCTGAGGGGCAGGCAGTTTCAATGCCACTAAGATTAACACCAAAACAAAAACAGGGCAGGTGGGTGGGAATAACTGAAGAGCAGAATAACTTCAGATAAAAATTCCTTCAACACTCCTTCATACACAGTTTAAATCAATTTAAATACTGTATTTTTTAAAAAAAAAGTGCAGAAAAAGGTACTTAAATTCTCTTATACGTCCAGTTGAATATAACCAAGTTTTTAGCTGGCCAAGCTGAAGTTTTAAAGCAGGAATTATTTCACATGCACCAGTTTAAATATGCAAGGACAGGAAATCAAAGAATGTGGCTACCCCTCACCTGTAATTACTAGCAAATAACAAAATTCAGCCAACACTAGCTTTAGTTCAAGTTACTGAAGAGCAGAATAACTTCAGATAAAAATTCCTTCAACACTCCTTCATACACAGTTTAAATCAATTTAAATACTGTATTTTTAAAAATAAAAAGTGCAGAAAAAGGTACTTAAATTCTCTTATACGTCCAGTTGAATATAACCAAGTTTTTAGCTGGCCAAGCTGAAGTTTTAAAGCAGGAATTATTTCACATGCACCAGTTTAAATATGCAAGGACAGGAAATCAAAGAATGTGGCTACCCCTACACCTGTAATTACTAGCAAATAACAAAATTCAGCCAACACTAGCTTTAGTTCAAGTTACTGAAGAGCAGAATAACTTCAGATAAAAATTCCTTCAACACTCCTTCATACACAGTTTAAATCAATTTAAATACTGTATTTTTTTAAAAAAAGTGCAGAAAAGGTACTTAAATTCTCTTATACGTCCAGTTGAATATAACCAAGTTTTTAGCTGGCCAAGCTGAAGTTTTAAAGCAGGAATTATTTCACATGCACCAGTTTAAATATGCAAGGACAGGAAATCAAAGAATGTGGCTACCCCACACCTGTAATTACTAGCAAATAACAAAATTCAGCCAACACTAGCTTTAGTTCAAGTTACTGAAGAGCAGAATAACTTCAGATAAAAATTCCTTCAACACTCCTTCATACACAGTTTAAATCAATTTAAATACTGTATTTTTTAAAAAAAAAGTGCAGAAAAGGTACTTAAATTCTCTTATACGTCCAGTTGAATATAACCAAGTTTTTAGCTGGCCAAGCTGAAGTTTTAAAGCAGGAATTATTTCACATGCACCAGTTTAAATATGCAAGGACAGGAAATCAAAGAATGTGGCTACCCCACACCTGTAATTACTAGCAAATAACAAAATTCAGCCAACACTAGCTTTAGTTCAAGTTACTGAAGAGCAGAATAACTTCAGATAAAAATTCCTTCAACACTCCTTCATACACAGTTTAAATCAATTTAAATACTGTATTTTTTAAAAAAAGTGCAGAAAAAGGTACTTAAATTCTCTTATACGTCCAGTTGAATATAACCAAGTTTTTAGCTGGCCAAGCTGAAGTTTTAAAGCAGGAATTATTTCACATGCACCAGTTTAAATATGCAAGGACAGGAAATCAAAGAATGTGGCTACCCCCACACCTGTAATTACTAGCAAATAACAAAATTCAGCCAACACTAGCTTTAGTTCAAGTTACTGAAGAGCAGAATAACTTCAGATAAAAATTCCTTCAACACTCCTTCATACACAGTTTAAATCAATTTAAATACTGTATTTTTTATAAAAAAAGTGCAGAAAAAGGTACTTAAATTCTCTTATACGTCCAGTTGAATATAACCAAGTTTTTAGCTGGCCAAGCTGAAGTTTTAAAGCAGGAATTATTTCACATGCACCAGTTTAAATATGCAAGGACAGGAAATTAAAGAATGTGGCTACCCCCACACCTGTAATTACTAGCAAATAACAAAATTCAGCCAACACTAGCTTTAGTTCAAGTTACTGAAGAGCAGAATAACTTCAGATAAAAATTCCTTCAACACTCCTTCATAAACAGTTTAAATCAATTTAAATACTGTATTTTTTATTTAAAAAAAGTGCAGAAAAAGGTACTTAAATTCTCTTATACGTCCAGTTGAATATAACCAAGTTTTTAGCTGGCCAAGCTGAAGTTTTAAAGCAGGAATTATTTCACATGCACCAGTTTAAATATGCAAGGACAGGAAATCAAAGAATGTGGCTACCCCCACACCTGTAATTACTAGCAAATAACAAAATTCAGCCAACACTAGCTTTAGTTCAAGTTACTGAAGAGCAGAATAACTTCAGATAAAAATTCCTTCAACACTCCTTCATACACAGTTTAAATCAATTTAAATACTGTATTTTTTAAATAAAAGTGCAGAAAAAGGTACTTAAATTCTCTTATACGTCCAGTTGAATATAACCAAGTTTTTAGCTGGCCAAGCTGAAGTTTTAAAGCAGGAATTATTTCACATGCACCAGTTTAAATATGCAAGGACAGGAAATCAAAGAATGTGGCTACCCCCACACCTGTAATTACTAGCAAATAACAAAATTCAGCCAACACTAGCTTTAGTTCAAGTTACTGAAGAGCAGAATAACTTCAGATAAAAATTCCTTCAACACTCCTTCATACACAGTTTAAATCAATTTAAATACTGTATTTTTTAAAAAAAAGTGCAGAAAAAGGTACTTAAATTCTCTTATACGTCCAGTTGAATATAACCAAGTTTTTAGCTGGCCAGAATGACAACAAATGGTAAAACATGTCCCCTTCTGCATGACATGACAGCTGTATGGCCCATTTCCTCTTGTTTATACATTATGAACTGGGGAATGCAGTACTACCTTCAGTTATCACACATACATTCCCTGTATATACATGTCTTATTCAATAACTGCAGTCTATGTGAATAGCCCCTAATGTATCCACTGTCCTTGCTAACTGTTATTTCAATCTGATATGTTATCAACATTAATATCATATTTACTTCCCTTTCTTACAATGTTGTATTGTGTCCCTCTCACAGCCATTGTTAGCATATCCACTCTGTTCATTGTGTTAATGAGCTGTACATGGGTAAAGAATTTGGAGCAGGATTAATTATTATTACATCAGTATGGACATCCTTCTGTTTAAATTTTTTTTTGTTACATAATCACATTTAACTGCATTAACTGAGTACATTTTCTCCATTCACCCTCCCCTTGTACTTATGTTTGTGCTAATGTATTCCATGTACATTCTCTGTATTTAACATCCCCTGCATCTTAAGTCTGTTCACAACTTGCCGTTACTTGTATGCACTCACATAATAGTTTTGCCTACAGGCAAGCAGTTTTGTTTACATTGTGTGCCCAGTCTCCTCAACACAGCTTCATGGCCACTAAAACTGCTGCTGGCTCTGAAATGCTGCTTGTAAACGTGTAAGCGTCATAGGCAGCATGCACATTCAAAGCTGCAATTGTGTAGGCTTTATGTGAAGCCTGCAGTTGTTAATGAATCCCAGGGTTGATGTTATGTATGGATGTTTTTATGACATAATCACTTTGATGTGTTTTGAGTAATTTGTGCCTCAGCCTTGTGACTAAAACTCACATTATGAGTGTATCACAACATATTCTAGCCCTGAACTATTTATTATTGCAATATTACATAGAATCTTGAAATGTATTGCATGTCTTCCTCCAATTACAGCCTCTCAACTGTCTAGATTTCTGCAGTATGTCCAGATTTTTGCCTGATATTGTTGGTCTCTTCCTCATAAAATGTACTGTTTTCTGATAAATCATTGAAGATTAAGGTCATTAAATAATGACAGAAATTTGAGTTTCCTGCTTCATACTCTTTGCACGCTAATGCAAATATTTGTTACTTTTAAGTTCATAAAAGCAATATTTAAAAATTGTCCCTATTTTTGGGCCTTTGTCCCTCCGTTATTTTTGGCTTTGTTCAGATTTCTTGCACTAAGAGGTTGAGACTTATGTCCAAACATGTTTGGAGGAAGAAATGCAAAACTCCATCTGACCAATCAGGTAGCATAAACAATGGGCAAACCACAACAATATTAGTACACAAAACACTGTTCACATGTAATGTTTCTATTTATAACACTATCATGCTTCATCAACACAAGCTGCCCATTGAGGAAGAAAAACTGCTGCTGAGTTCCTTTCCTTGTTAAGTAGATTTCCTTTAAATTACATAGAATATCTCAAACAGAAATCCTAGCTGTGACCAGTGGGTTTCAGACTGCATTTACCATTTTAGTTCTTAACAACAGATCTTTTCTTTCATCAGGTCTGATAACTGATATAACTTTCCTATTATGACCACCTAGTTTTAGACATATTTAAAGTTTGCCACTTGTCACTTTGCAGATTTAAGACAAACAAACAAATAAATATTAACAAAAAGATGACTAGTGTCCACGTCATATTACACAAGTAACATCAGCTTGATATGGTTATAAGGCACTGCAAAGTAGAATCACTGTGTCATGCAGCTACACAAACAAGAAATTGAATTGATCCTTTTAACCCAACCTACCTTTGTAGTATTGCAAAGGCAGGATTTAAAAACACACTATGAATGAACCAAGCTTTCTTTTTATCTTAAAGGTTTGCAGACTCTGTGACTACCTTAATAACAGTTATACTCCAATATTTAATGCTAATATATAATGCAGGGGTCTGTATGAATTATTGTGTCTTGTATAATTGTATAATCAATTTGTAATTATTCATTTTGAAAGATAAAACATGTTTTTTATTTTTGCAGTAGGGTAGTCCGCCTGAACCCATGAGTGGGTAAGCCCTCACACATGCAAACTATATATAATATATACACACACATACATAAACCAGCTAGAGAAGAGGGAGAATCTGAAGAAATTGCAACACTCACTTCCTTTGCTCTTCTCTGAGTCAAAACATCATAACAAGATATCACTCATCCTTTTGTCATTTGACGTTCTGAGCATCTATCACCTATATAGTGACAAACAGTAGACCTCCCATAATGCCACCTAGAAACCTGCATTACTTCTATGTAGAATGCAGAAACACGTTAACCATTGTGTAATAGCAGTAATACATGGCTATAACAGCTGAGCTGTAATTTACTTGTCTGCATCTGAACACTCAGGCTTAGTCCTCATAACCAACCCTGAGAGTCATTTGACAGTGTATTGCACTTCTCGCCCTTGTATAATTGTTGTCATAATCAGGAAATACATCTATTCCAGCATTGTTTTTAGACACAGTATTTTACAAAGCAATGCTTTTATTATCTGTTTTCTTCTTGTTTATTTGTGTCTTTCGGCTTTTTCCCGGTTAGGGGTCGCCACATCAGAACTCCAGTCTGGTAATGATTGGCAGAAGATTTTTACGTACCGAGTTGCCAGCTCTGACGCACAACCTTCAACGAAGGAACGCCCATTCACGCATGTCTCCACACAGAAGATGCTCTAGCTGAGAATCGAACCGAACAGCGTCTTACTGTGAGGCGACAACGCTAACGCAGCACCACCAATTAATTCTTAACTGCCTGTATATAGCTCTATCTCTAGCTCTACCTCTGTCTATGAAAAGTGTATGCCCTAAATGAATCATTTTTAATTATGTGTCTTTCAATTTATTATTGATATACATATAGGATTAAAGGGTTTCTCTGTAGGTTCCCTTTCTAAGTGGAGATTTCCCAGTAGCAGAGAAACTGTTCAAGGTGTAATAAATAATAATGATATACAGAGGAAAAGCTTCTAGTTCACAAAACTTCAATTTGTTTTTCCTTTATTGCTCCAGACACAAACAGAATCATGGGTATTTGTATTTAATGCACACTTTAATCAGCATAGAAGATGAAGGTACACTATACATACTATGCTTGTGACAGCTATGACTAATGTCACATCAGAATGAAGTGTTTCAAAGGAATAGGGCAATTCAGTTCCAAGGTGCTGTGCAATTTGTTTCTGAAAGGAAATGAGTGTTTCAGCAATATTGGAAGATGAACTATGTTGCTTCAGTAATTCACAGAATGGCAAAAGGAGGCCATCAGACACAGTTCTGTTTAAACACTGTGTTGTTTGAATGCTCAATGGTGAGAGAAGTTTATAGCTGAAAATGTAGACCAGATTTAGTTCAGGTGAAATATTTAGCCTCCTCAAATAATCTGTGATGCAGATAATTTTCTTTGATTTGCCAAACTACTAATGGGAACCAGTGACTTGAATTTTCATCTTCAACCATGCCAATTAATTTGATGACAATATGATTATTGTTGAAAATTACCAGTTCTGTTTCTTCATCAGTTTAAGATATTTTCCTGATATATCTGCTGGGACAAATACTAGATCCATTTATTTGTGTAATTCAGTAAAAATGAAACAATACTTTCATACCCACATTCTCTTCATAATCCTTTGTCCTATGGTCTGCATTCTCATTATGCACAGAGCAATCTACTTAAATTATTATATTAATTAAGCAAATGTATGACTAATGGGCTGCCGTATATGTTACAATGATATGACTAACTTTCCTTACCCAGCCTTCTAGAAAATAAGGTGCTGGATGAAAGCAGGTGATTTTTGCTCAAGATTTTCTTGTCATAAGTTTATGTTTTCTAAGGCATTTTAGTAAACCATGGCTTGTTGAAAAATATTTCCTGATACCGTTCTCATAGCAAGTTGGAAACTAAATATTTTGCACTTATTGATTAGATATAATAAGCTGTATATTAAAAAAATCATCTCAGAGAAGAAGGGACATTTTAGTTTTTGCTACTTAGCTGAGATGAACACCTTCTTTCAGTACTTTTAGTGGTCATTAAAAATAGTTAAAAGCATATTTTTTTGGGGGGGGGGCTTGTGATGAAGAAATTAATGTTTTGAATGAGTTAATGAAGAAAACAGTTACTCTGAACATGGAACCCACAGACATTTTTTTCATAATTCTGAGGAGGCATATATGCTCACCATATGTCCCACATCATTCTATGGTCACTTTGCCTACATCAGTCTACCTTCCTAAGGTTGCCTCTTGTGAAAGCCAGTCTTATTTTAACCATTGGTTTCCATCCTAACTTGACACGCTGAAGCATGTAAGTTTGGTGATGATTTATTCTGTTCTCCTGTAAGCATATGATCAAGGATCCAGGATAGAAATTTGCAACAATTGCACCAGTTGGGGAGACCACTCATCCTTTTGACATTTGACATTCTCCGTATCGCTGCTCAGGACCTTTTCTACCTTAATTCCTCCCTGTCCACCAGTGCAATGCAACCAAAGCAGAATGAGCACATTGTGGTGCCCACTCCCATCTTAGCCACCTGGGGGTGCATAATTTGTATTAAGGCAGCAGCTCCACTGGAGCTTGATCCTGCTAGGTGTCAGCAATGCTAATTTCCCTACCACTACTGTCTTCTGGGGAAAAAAAAACTGCAGGCTTCAGGCTACTGAACTTCCAGCCCAGCAGGTTCTACTGATTTCCCAGGATCTCTACTGAGCTGAGGTCACCACTGGTATGATTTAACATTGAAATCTTGTTTCAAGAGCAGCTCAAAGCAACGATTTTGTAATTAATTGTTAGCAGAGTTACCAATCAGTAGAATAAAAATCTATAAAGTGTTATTTCTAAGTATGGGAAAAGGTAGACGTTGACATTTTTATACCCACCATTCAATCATCTAACACCTCCAGACTGCCATATTAACTAATTTGTTCCTCCAAACCAGGATATGGGCTCTTGCTGCTATTGAGGGAAATTAAAAATAACAGAGAGCTGTTATTCCAGGTGGCTTGGTTTTTACTTCTAATCCTAGCTTCTCCTGGGTACCACAGCAAATAGTCTGACTACACCACAAGACTGGTGCAGCATAGAAGCATCGGTATCTAATTGCACGTGACTCATACCTTAAGCAACCTTGCTTGCCATGGGAGAGGACAGTCATGGAACAATGGGATTTTATTGTATTCTTGTTCATACATTTATCAAATGAGAAACTGGACCACATGTATCTAATTGCCTTTATAGTAAGCTATGCACTGCTATTTTACTATTGATTTCTACTGTTTAGTGATTTGATGAGCATGGAATGATATTTATTTATATTATTTATCTTTTGTTAATCAGACTAGAGCACTGGTTCAGCTGGTATGATTTCAGGCTAAGCTTAAGTGATCATCACCAATATGGAATGTAAAAGCTTGAAGAGGTACCATCCATGTAAGGCAAAAAAACAGACATCATTACATGTACATTTTAAATTCCAAGAGACATGCACATATAAAAGCATATTTGCATATCAAAATGTAAAATAACATTACTTGTAAATTTTTCTGTAAAGAGATATAGACGTGAGGATTCAATATGATGCATCAAATGGAAAACATTTAAAAGCGAATAGAGTATGTAAGTCTCAGTAATACAATAATAACAGTGGGAAGTAGACAGTCAGATATTTTTATTGTGTGTTTGCGAGGACTGGGCATGTGGCAGTAAGAAATTTGCTGTCAATGTTTAATCTGTGAACTGCACTTACAGTTCAAGTGTCTGACTTTTAACAAATGAATTCTGCAGATGAAAGATGATGAACATAATTTCATTCATGAGTTGTTTGTATTTTCTCCATGGGTATATGGGCATGAAGTAAATACATCTAAGTAAGGAGTATGTGAGGGTAAAGCCTCTGTAAAACAGACAGGGAAGCAGACTGAGTCCTCTATGCAAAATCTATTTTCCTATGTTTCAGTTTCAATGTTACTGGTTGCTTTTCTTTATTTTATAGACTGAGATGGTTTGAGTTGGATGAAAGAGGACATGATGTTCCTGCATTATCACTTCAACTTTAACATATCACTCCACTAGGTCCCCAGTGTTCATCATAGATTCATTAGTTGGATACTTGACTTCAGGATGCATACACACTCTTCCCTGGAGATGGGTGAGTTGACAGTGGCCCCTCACTATAATCTCTCCTGACCATCTCCTCCGGTACACAGACCAATAGCTGATTTATTTATTTATTTATCCTTTGCTGACCTGGTTAGTCCCAGGTAGCCTCTTTTTAGGGGATACCTGAGGTAGTATTTATACTACTATGGGAAATTGGGCCAGGGTATCAGGAACTTCCCCTACTCTTTTCAATATACATCATCAGATCTTTTACATCCACCTGAGCTACCTCCAGCTTAAGCAGATAGGACCTTGATATAACTTCTCATCTGAAAGATGCCATACTCAGGATTACCACACCCCCTCCTTATACTGCACTGTGGTGTCAGCAATCAATCTACCTGGTGCGGGAAAAAAAACCACAACTTTCTGCATCAAAGGTGAGTATGCACCCTCACTGACCCTGATTCTTGGTCATCTGGTACATAAGCTGGTCTTTGTACATCTCTATCAGGGAACCACTGGTGTTTGTTTTTTACTAAGAACTTAAGGCAGTTGACAAGGCAGTTTTACTGATGTTTTATAAAATGTTGCTTACGTAATTTCTAACTTGATACATACTGCAATCAAGGGCAAGAAAATATTGTTGCAGTTTGTTTCTGAAGCAAATCAAAAGTAACACTGCAGAAAAATCATTACTGCAGACCTAAGGATAATTCAATTGCAGTCAGATATAACACAAATATTAAAATCAAGCCTGATGTCCATAAACGTTAGGGTGCCAGCAAAATATTCTGAATAACATCCAAACAAAGCAATCTCTGAGTTTCTAAGGTACAGCCAAAACAATCTATTTATACCACACTGACAAGGACAAAAATAAATAAATAACTAAATAAAAGGTTGAAGCATGCATGGCTGTTGCTAGTCGGTTTTGGCTTTGTTGGCCTGACTGTACCCATTAAGACTTTAAAAGTAAAATGTCACAGGCATTCAGAAGCCATGTAGATGGAACAATAGTATGTCCTTCTTTAAGGGGTCTTCTGTACATATCCCATGGGCCTGCACTACAGGAGGTTTAAGGTATCACACAATGAAGACTCCAGCTTATCTGGGTCTTTTTGCAGTTTTTACTGAATGGTTGGTGTAAAAAGAATAGTAGGAATTGTTTACAGTGCCATACCAGAACTTTTATATTCACATTCAGGTTGGAGAACACTGATCACTAAGCAGCTAGGGGCCTTGTAGCTATATATACTCCATGCCGCTTATATGGGGCAATTAATACTTGTTGTGCAAGCACTGTCAACAGCACAAGGCTTGCTTTATTTTGGTCAAATTACTCTTCATGTCTGTGGTAACTAACTATAGCTTTTCATGGCAAAGTGTCATTATACGTTTTGTAGCAAGAAGTTTGTTAAAGTTTAAAACATTTCTTTTCTTTTTTTTTTTTGGTAAGGTAAATCCTGAAATAAAACCTTAGCATTGTAACAGTCCTCACAGAATATAAACTATAGCAACTGCTTACTACATTGTAGAAGGCAGTTTGGTATAGTTTAAAAGAAAGAAAATGTTTCTCTTTTTTAATGAAAACCTGAGTGCTGTAGTGCTCTGTGCAGGAAATAAAGATTTTTTTTTTTAATAAAACAATGTGAGGAAGGAGGTTCAGGGTCATGGTGCAGAAATATGCTCTCATTGGCAGGGGCAGGAGAGAGGCAGGATATGTTCTGTATCTGGCCTCCTGCTTAGTGTGCTAGTATAAGTAGTGGCTGTTTTTTTTTTTTTTGCTATTCACCTGAAGACCTGAGGGGAAAGGGCATAGTCATGCATTCTGATTTCCATTTACTGAAAAGTGAAATTTTCTGTTACATCATTACAGCACTCATATATATATATATATATATATATATATATATATATATATATATATAGAGAGAGAGAGAGAGAGGGAGGGAGATACAGGTACACACACACACACACACGTGTGTGTGTGTATGTGTGTATGTGTGTGTGTGTGTGTGTGTGTGTGTGTGTGTGTGTGTGTGTGTGTGTGTGTGTCTGTGCGTGTGTGTGTGTGATTCAGAACAAAAGTGCAGCAGTAATTACAGAGCCATTTGTAATTTCTGCAAACAGTCTCCGTAGAAGTTGTCAAATAATAATAAATTAGTAATCTTTACAATATGTAGTGCAATATGTAATATCTGATTAATAAAAATGTATTGTAAAGTGTCTATAAAATATTTTAACTGTAATTTATGACTCTTTCTTGTCCCCAAGTTGTCTCTTTTTCTCTCCCTTTTATGTTCCTTATTTCACAGGTCCAGAGTTCCCAGGGACAGCTCATCTATGTGCATCCCAGGACAGGACATGGTCACTACCTCCCTCTGTCCATGTGGGGATGAATTCACAACATCAGGGCAGTGGCCTTGTGGACACCCTGGTGCATGGCAGCCTGGAAAGCCACCAACATCAAAAGCTTTGGGGTCTGGTAGAGACAGCAGTTGAGCATGTGGTAGAAAGGCACCTTCAACTTATACAAGATTTCCTCCAGTGGGTTCAAGACTTGTTGCTCTGGTTAGCTCTGACCACCGAGCCACCAAAGACCTCCATGTCCATACCATTAGGGGGTCACCTTCTGCTGGTCCATCAGACAAGGAGCATAACTGAGATCCTCTGGTCAGGGGTGAGAAAAGTGCTCACACTTCCTCACCCTCCATCTTTTGTGTCTGCCATTTTTATGTCTGGTGTCCCCCACCGTCAGCCCACTGTAATGTTCCTGTCTTGTTATGTTTCATCTACTTCTTGACTCTTCCATGAGCCACTGATCTACACCCTCTTCCCTTCTTCCTTCCATAACTCTCCTTTATATAAAATAAAAAAATAAAAAATAGGGAGTCTATCCCCTCACAAAAAACAATACTCCTCCTCTCGCACCTCCTCCAGTACAACCCTTTGGATGTATTTCTTCTGTGTGTCCCTTTTTCTGTCTCTCTTCCTCATTTCTAGCCATTCTATATTTCCTTTTCCAACCCTACAATTAAGCAATAACACCTTATAACTTTTTAAATTTACTTCCAGATAGCAATGCTATGTGTCACTTTCCTCAGATAATCACAAGTGACATATATTAGTTTGCAAAGGCTTGTGTTTGCTTCTAAACATCGAAAATAGCTGAAAGCAATCATCACTTTACATTCATGGGCTTCCTTCATACTAAACCCCACTAGTTAAAACACATTTTATGATCATGCTGGTGTAGCAGTATTTTTCTTATAGTACTGTTGTGCACATACGAACTGTGCACCTATGAATACTAACCACAGTTCCTGTGATTAACTTATAATGCTGTTACTTATCTTTCCAAATCATTTTTCTTAGTATCTGCATCCTTTGAGTTCCCTATAGACTACTGTTTATTTAAAGATGTATTGCACAGTCTAGGTTTGTACTGCAAGTCTATTTTTTTTTCTATCTCTGGACAGTACTTTCCCCATGACACATTACAAGGAATTAACAAAAAAAAAACTAAATTTTCAATTAATGTTGTTACATCAGCCTATCTAGTTTCTCCTATAATTCAACACTCACACTCTGATGCAGAACTGCATCGCCTTGTTGTCACATCCAAAGTAACATCAAAAATCAGTGCTTGGTGGTGTAACTTCATGAAGTTAAAATGTGTATACTTAAAGTTAGCCACTATTGTTTGCAGTTATTTTTTAAAGGTAACACTATCCAAAGTCTCAAATAAAATGTTTAGAAAGTTAAGGGACTGCATACAATAATATGGTGCGGGATCAGTATCCCAGGACATGGGTAAGCAGGTAGTTTACACTTGATCTTTAATAAAAGAACCCGCATAAACCCACTGTGCAGCAAGCAGTACTGTTTTAACAATTTTGGAATTGGTGGGAGCATCAGTCTCTCACTTAGTCAGACAACAAAGTCTCTATGTATGGTGTCTCATAGTTGCCCAAATTTCCTGAGTACATAGATCTACAAGGTTTTTCTATTTGGCAGCGATTGCTAACTATTCTAAAGTTGCAGCTTATAATGTCCAAGTCATTTCCACAACAGTCAACAAGATGAAAGATTTGCCATTGCTCAGTAACCAAACATTTTATTTCTTAGTACAGAGGATCAGTCCACAGACTACTGCTCCTGAACTAAATTGCCACATTCATTCCTCCATTGGGGTGAGAACCCTCAGGCCCATTTGTTTCCCAAGTGGAGTGAGAATCATGTGTTGTGTGAATCCTGTGGACTATCCTATCCCCACCCCCTTAGCAGCCTGCAAACCTGTGCTATAGCTGCTTCAGGAAGTGAATGTATGCCTCCACATTTGCACAGCTTCTCACTAAATGATACACCACGTGCAGCATGGGCGTACTCCAGATGATGTGTTAATATACCTGCATTCCTGCACCTGTCACCATTGAACTGAGCTTTGCTCCATCACTCCCCCAAGATGGGAAAGCTGGCATTGGTCACTCAGTCTCATCATTCCCACCTGGTTTCTCCAGCACCTGTTTTGCTAGTTAAATATGAGTTGTCTGGGTATAGTCAGGGATTTTTCTCCTCTGTGCCAGTTGGCTAGATGATAGCCAAAAGTCTTTTTGGTTGGGTATGACCTTTTGTGATATTTTGCCTGTCAGCTGTGAATGCTGATCAGATGCTTTGAACTAGTGAACAGAAGACAGGGCTTGGCATGCAGTGCACAGCATGTGTTTAGCCAGCCCTCTTTCAATGCTTGTACAGAGGAACCAGCAATCTTTGTTTAAGAAAAGCAACTGGTCATTAGACAGAGCAGGAAAATAAGCTATAGTTAACTGCCACCATACATCTTCTCTCAAATCTGCGGATTATTTTGGCACTTCTGTTCTCTCAGTCTTTCCAATATATGTTCACCTGTCATCTATTTTAAGATAGAATTGCCACAAATAATGGTATTGCTCCCCCACAACTGAAAAATTTGTATGTCCCCTGGACAGGAGTTTTAACTGTCTATGAGTCAGGATTCATGAATGCCTGCTTGTCTTGCTAAGCTCATTTGACTGACACGCAATGATGAGTTTGCTGTTTGCCATTCAGCAAACAGTGTTACATATTTTGGACACTTGCAAAACAATGGTTAGTGGCTGAATGGGTACAAACAGCTGAATTGCATGGTAATGAAGCAAATAATTATGGTGGAGTGATTCAGGAATGTCTAAAATGAGTGCCTGCTCACTACGTTCCCCTTGGCCCTGAATTCCAAGACTTGTTGGAATACATTCACAAAGACACTTTGAAATCTGTATGTACAACATGCTTTAATACAATATGCAGCTGCTGCTGTTGCTGCCAGACCTCAGCGTAGAAGGCGTAGAGTGTTTAGACTATGTTGGTCCTACCATGGATTTTATTGACACAGAAATAATAGTCTGATACAAAGTGGACAAGGATACCGTAGAGAAAATAGTCAACATCTGCCACCCTCATCTGAGGCCCCATGGGATCATAGAGAACCCATCCCAGTTGAAAACAAGGTATGTGTAGCATCATGTATACTAGCTGCAGGGACTTTTGGAAACCCACATGGAACAAAGTGACAGTGTCACAGGCCACAACCTCAAGAATAGTGCACCAGCTTTTCAATACAGTGCTGAAGCATGTGGGGCAGAATATTTGGTTTCCATGTACCACAGAGGAGAAAACTACCAACATGCATAATTTCTATGCCATAGCACACTAGCTTAGGTTCTGAAGGTCATAGACTGTACACACATTTATTGAAATAAAAATCTCCACCTGGTGAACAGGGAAGGAGGCTATCACTCTATCAACTGTCAGGTGTTTGTAAAGCACAAGGGATCATCTGTAATGTTGCTGGTAAACTTGACAGTTTCCTTGACTCCCACATACGGTACACCTGTGACTTGTACCTAAGGTTTTATAGGGATGACTTTTCACAAGGACATCTAGTGGGAGATACAGGACATGCACTAGGACCTTGGGCTCATGACTCCCATGAGAAACCCACACAACCCCACTGAGCAATGTTACAGTAACGTACACATTCAGACTATTAATATCACAGGGTGAGGTTTTGGTTTGCTTAAGTCATGTTTCTGATGTCTGGATACTACTGGAGGTGCCCTGCAGTATGACCCCATCACCTCTGCCAAAAATCCTGACAGTCTGTGCCTTATTATACAACATTATTGTCAGGAAACAGAACCAGGACAAGAACCACAGTTTCCCAGCACCACAGATAGGGCCAGCAGATAGGTATGAGGAGTCTGATGAAGAACTAACAGCTGGAGATGCACATAGAAAATGGAGTTGTGCACAATATGCTATGGCCCTAGCTAAGAAGCAGCGAATAGCTCACACTGTCATGACCTAACTGAAATGCAAAAAGTCAGCTAAGCACATAAAAACAGTAACAGCGATGTATGTAGAATTACTAGCCTTTACTTTCTTATGTAGTGACTATGTAGTACGAGCATCTGACAGAGGTAACCCCAGTCTACCAAATGTCATCATCATCAGCATTAACCGAGCTAAGTGATGAACCTACAATGAAGAGATAAATGCTTACCCTTATATGTATGTACTGTCCTTCACTAAAATTAAACGGCTAGGAAGCAATTAAAAGGTTTATAATGGCATTTCCCTGCTTATGTATACAGCCCATGTGTCAGACCAAAGCAGGCCCATGTCAAACAAACCCACAGAAGGTAGGACAATGTCACCACCATCTGTAAAGGTAGATGACTAAGTATAGATATACATCCATTATAACTAGAAAAGAAAACATAAGTAGTTAAGACACAAATCAGGATACACAATCCAGCAGAGGGAACAAAAAAGTTATTGCCCTAAAACATATGCTTGAACTGTTCACTAGTGTGCATCAGATGTAGACGTCATCCATGTTAGCACTGCAATAGGGAGCAGAATAATCTCAGCATCATCTGCACAAGGTGCTGAGCAAGCATTAAATCATAATTAATAGGACTGTCCTACTACTAATACTAATAGCACTTCTGCTAGTACAAGAGGAAGCGGGAGCACAACAAAAAGTATTAATGACGAACTTAGGCAGGACATAAACATGCAGTTCAATATATAATACCCATCCGAGTACGCAAGCAGTAGCTATACACTCTGTGCAGCAAACATAGGTAACCCAAGTCACAAAGAAATGGGCAAAGGGCAAGGCACAGTCATCATCATTTGCACAGGGAGGGAGTGGGGGGGTTACAGGAGGGCAAGTCTGACACAAAAGAAGTGTGTGTGTGTGTGTGTGTGTGTGTGTGTGTGTGTGTGTGTGTGTGTGTGTGTGTGTGTGTGTGTGTGTGTGTGTGTGTGTGTGTGTGTGTGTGTGTGTGTGTGTGTGTGTGAGTGTGTGACTCAGAAATGAGGTCAACAGCAAGTGTGTGCTGATAGGACCAGTAGCTTCAGATGTAAATAAGTCAATTTTATGAAAGAAATTAAAAGTGTGTCTGTGCTGCAGGAACTCAGCCAAAGCATTTGTGCTAGCACTGCCCCCCTGGTATTCTGGATAGGTGTGAACTATGTATTATAGGTGGTTCAGTTCACCACTGCCACCCCTGACCATGTGAACTACCTGCCAGGATTTGCACTGCTAGTTCCACGACCCTGGCTAGAAGTCAGGGTGCTACCTGAATGTGAACAAAGTTTGCTGGATGAGCTCTCATCATGACTACATCCACAATCATAAGCATGACCATATGGCCCACCATGTTTAGGTGTGGATACTTCAATCACTGACAGAGCAGTGGAAGTAGTACCACTATGAGAGCAGGATATGGCATGGCATGTCAGCTAACATCTGCCATGTGGATGCTGTGCCTCCCCAGCCAGACATTCCATAAGAAACACCGCATGGCACAGTGTGTTATTCATCTGGTCCAAGGACTCACACATACAGATGGTTCATGCAGTCTTTTATATCAGAATGCATGACATGCAGTACTCTGACTATCTCTTCCAAGGACCTCTTCCAAGAACTTAACAATGTCTCCACAACTGCCCTACATATATGTTGTTTAGCACCTACTAACACACCAGCATGAGGGGAGGGCAGTAAGGATGCCTCTTCCGAGCACTTTTACCAGCACTGCTGTATGATACTTTACCCTCATGATGGCAAAGGGGAGGTTCTGCCAACTTAGTGATTGGGGTAACTACACTACCCTGATCAACTGTCCACTCCCCCCATCAATCTGTCCAATCTGTGATTTGTTTGTGTCATGGGTATACATAGGCATATGGACTGTGTCCAAACTCGGATAGGGGATTCACATCCTCCACGTCAGACATACCCTCTGTAACCTCAGCCTGTTCCTGTTCATCACCATCATCATTCTTCAGCGGCTACCAATCCTCCACCTTCAGGTGGTAGGAGTGCCACAGTGCTGGTAACAGTCTCACCTGTAATTATACCAGTAAAAAATAAATACAAGAGAAATACAAAAAGAAATTATCAGAAATATGCCATATAAACTGGAAGATAACACCAATAGCTGCAAGTACAAGTAAACATTTTACTAAGTTATATTTAGAAATCTATATGTAAGTGAAGAAAAAAAGGTATGCCCATACCATGTGAAGGTGGTTGCTGAACCACAATGACAAATGTGCCCAGATAAGCAAAACATGGAAACTGATAGATGCCTGCTAAGCATTAAACAGAAGATGATCACTTAAACAAAACAATTATAACTGTACATTACGTTTACAACATATACATCCAATATATATTTATATCTACATCTATATCATATATCTATATCATATATCTATTTATATATCTATATCTATCTATGTATCATGCATATCATCTATCTAGCTATCAATATATCTTTATCTATATATCTGTATATGTGAATTGGCGTTGGCATACCAGGAGCTTCATTAGGCACCCTGTGGCTTTCTTCCACCTCTGCCCCCCCCCCCCCAAGTCCATCATGGCACTGGACAGCTCCACTGATTTGCCTGGATCCCTAACAGTTGACAGGAACTCCTCCATCTCATTGAGAAATGGTTCAGTAGCAGGCCCATCCCCATTAGCTCTCCATTCTTGTTGAACAGCCTTGGCTCTAGTCATCGCTCTTTGTCATGTCACTGGCCAAATGTCTGCTAGCCTTATAGTCTTGGCCATAGCCATGCACAGCGTTCACATCATAAGCTAGCTCCCATAAGACACAGTCACTGAAGGGCTTGTCAAATGATTGTTTCTCTAAGATGTGTGATGAAGATAGTGGGTCTGGGCTATGCCTCATTCTCAGCATGCAGGTTATGTGGGTCAGCGGGTTTAGGTGCCATATGCCTGTAGTGAAGTAAAAAAATGTTATCAGACAGCTCAGCAGGGGTTGTGTGATTACAAGCTGATCTAACAGTAGGCAAAAAAGCAAATAATTATGGAGGCATTACCATTAAAAAATAATAATGATATCTGAATATGAACATTTAACCACTCCCATAACAATAATACAACTACATAATGGTGAAAACATATGTCAGGGATATACAACAGCATTAGCAAGGAACATTTTTTTTAAACATCATGTTTCAACATATAATTAAGCTTCTTAAGTGCAGCATACCAACATCACCATGAAAGGTGGCCAAAATCTTATGAAACAGAACACAGAAGTCAAGTATGATTGCAGTAGCAACTGGTAAACCTTCATCACAAAAGAACATTAAAAAGTGCAGATGGCCCTCATTCTTGTAATAATAAAGCAATACCTTGTACAATAACCCCCCATCCCACAATGGCAATAACAGAACTTCAGAGTGGTGATGCCAGGGATATTGATTATCATTAGCATCAAACTGTTTCCAAAATATCAGTTTAATCTGAATAAGCGTCTGAAGTTAGAATGTATCAACATCCAAAGAGGAATTGTTTCTACTCATGAAATATAAGTAGAGGATCATTGCAATACCACCTATTATACCTCCATTACAAACACAGCTGTGTAAAGTGCAAACAGCACTCTTTTTGCTAAAAAAACATACTAAAATAATACTGTGAGCAGTAATTTTGGAGAACATAGAATACATTGACAGAAATTGTAAGACAGTTCTCCCAAAAGAATATGAATGTGACAAGTCTAAATAATCAACAGCAGTAGTTTGGTTTTGATGCTTTTGGGGAATTCAAGCAATCTTTGCTAGTATGATGGAAGTTCAACTTATATCATGTAGATGAAGCCCTTTGAATATGTGGAGCATGTAAATCAGGTGTCAATTCATTATTGTTCCTGAATCACTCAATCTGTTCAAGAAGCTGGACAGGTAAACAAGGTGTTAGGATCTACACAAAGGCATGCACATGCCATAGCAGTACAAGAACAAGTATTTAGAACTGTACCTAGGTAATGACTTCAAAATGTGACTCATTAGCAGTTGTGCACATCTGATTAAGTCTTTATTACTCTTACTAATTGGAACTACACTTACACTTAGGGAGTGTGTCAGAGAGAGATTTGGCTTATGCAAATATTTCTTTTATATTTACTGACTTCAAAGGTAACCTTTATACACCTTTAATAAAATATTGTTAGAAGACAAGCCACCTCTTATTAAAAAGTGTCTGTAAGTTATGTCAAGTATGCACAATATAAACATGCATACCAAAAACACAAAATAATTGCAAAAATGTAATACAGTCATTGTTACAAAGGGATCAAAACTGAGTACTTCTCACAAAACAAAGGGAAGGACAGACTCTTGTTTTGCAGACATTTGTTTTTTCACATGCTTCACTTCTTTAAGTATCACATTCAGCAAGCTTGTACTATGAAAGGATAAATGATAACTGTGGTAGCATTGGTATATTGCCATGTAAATGTAAAAGTCCAGAAGTACAAAGTTGAATATATGTGCTGTACTTTCCTTACCATAATATGTCAGTGATAATATGGCAAACAATGTTAATCTTGCTAATATATCATTGCAATGCCATGGTTTCACAGTTAAAATCTAGAAGGGTGGTGTTTGTTTGAAAGTAGAGATCCTTAATGTCAACATTTTGAAGGTAAAATGCCACAAATTTGAGAAATCATCCCACCGATTCATGATTTTTGTTTTTGCTTCATTCTTTGCATGATGCTTGGTATTTTGTGTCAGTGACTGCCAATGGTGACCATCAGTGAATGACCGATCACTCCCTAAGGCAAAAATTCAAAATTTTATTTTGCATGTGCAAAGGGATCACCATCTGCAGCACAAGTGAAACCAATGGTTATGCACTTTATTTAGCACACTGGGCAGCACCGAATGCTGAAAATAGTTATGTCACTTTCCTTGTGGTTTGAAGTGTTAATGGAATAAGTTCTGAAGAACAGAACAAGCAATACAGGATTTGAATCCACTTGTTAGATATTTTGCATTTAGTGGTCACAATAAAATTATTTTATGTGTACTTGAACCTGAAGTACATTTGCAATTTTAAATGTTTTCATTGTTACAACAGAAGTATTTTGAATGTATGGTAAACACAATAACTTTGATTTGTGCTACCTGAAGTCTTCTTCTTGTTGATTATAGTAAAAGCACACATCTAAAGGCATTACTGCTCAATGTTAGGAGTCTAAACAAAAAACTCCACTCCCTAGAAGATGTCTTTACCCTAGAGAATGCTGACATCTTTGCAGTCACTGAGACATGGTTTAAAGCCACAGAGAAAACACCAACAGTGCAAGGTTATAATGCATTCCACATGTTTAGGCCATCTACTTTACAGGCAGGGACTCAAGGTGGAGGTGTCTTTATTTGCATAAAAAATAAATATACTTCAAGGCTGGTCAAACAGGACAATGCACTTGAACTGCTCCATGTTCAAATCACCATAGGCAAAATCTAATAGCACTTTCTTACAAGCTATAGGTCCCCCTCTATGACCCAGGAAACTCATTCCATGTATTTAAACTTATCAGAAACACTAACCATCCAACCCAATACCATATACATAGCTGACTTTAATTACCCCACTATTAACTGGGAATTCTGTACGACACCAAACATGCATGCGCATAGATTCCTAGATTTTGTAAACACAAACTCCCTGGACCAGATAGTTAATGCACCAACCAGGGGTGCAACCATACTGGATCTGGTCCTCGCTAATATGGGAGTGTGCTGCACACTCCCTACTGTAATGCCTTCCCTGGTAAGGTCAGACCACAAAAAGGTCTCCTTTGCAGTAAAAATAAAACCTGAACCCCCAGCTAAACCTGGAATATTCAGAAACTATTCTGAGGCTAGTCTCCTACTATTAAGTTAGAACCTGACACAATTTCAAGCCTCCATATACTATGAGAACACTGCTGCCTATGCAGAACTATTCACAGAAACCTTATACAAGCATGTTAATAGCTGCATAGAGTCAGCTGTACACACCAGGAAGAAAAAGTACAGAACTAACTCAAAAAAACAAGCCAACCTGGTGAAATCACAAAATCAATAGGCTGTATAACAGGAGGAAGAAAATTATGGCAAAAATTAGGAGGTGCAGCACCCAGCAGGATAAAAGCACTGTCATCAAACTAAACAAACAAAACAGAGGACAAATAAAATTTACCAAAGCCAAATATGAGGTAAGTTTGGCCTCCCAGGTGAAGGACAACTATAAAGAATTCTTTAGCTATGTCCGGAACCTCAAAGGCGATACACATTTGTGTGCAGAGCTCATTGTAAATGGAGCCATCTATACTGAGTCAGAAGATATAGCAAACATAGTGGCTGATAAATTCAGATCCAACTTTACCCTGCTCTCCCCTTCAACTTTCACTCAGGAAATATCATTAAATATAACTCCCGCTACTATCACTAGGGAACAGGTTCTTAATGCTCTCTCAAAGACCAAGAACACTGCATCACTGGGCCCAGACAATCAGGGCCTCTGGAATTACTATTTAACTGTAGCCTCCAAACAGGCTTCATACCTCATGAATGGTGGAAGGCAACAGTCATCCCTCTGCACAAAGGTGGGCCATCTACAGACCCTAGAAAGTACAGACCCATAAGTCTCACTAATCTTATATGTGAAGCCATGGCAAGAATTATCATGGAGATGATCAATAGAGATGTAGTAAACCTCCAGACACTGGACCCAGCCCTGTTTGGTTTCATCAAGGGCAGATCATGCATACTTAACCTGGTGGACTTCTTTGAGAAGGTCACCAAAGCAATGGATGAGGGCAAAATTGTTCACACTGCCTACCTTGATCTGGCCAAGGCATTTGGCACAAAACCCACTCGGATATTGTTGAAAAGCTAAGGAGGTTAGGTACAAACCTGTATGTCACCCATTGGACAGCCAACTGGCTCACAGACAGGACCCAGAAAGGTAGAACTGGGGAGTCCACCTCTACAAAGAGGCCAGTCACAAGTGGTGTCCCTCAGGGATCAGTCCTTGGACCGCTCCTTTTTGGCATTTACTTCTCAGAAGTCAAGACCAATGTCAGTGGTCTCTGGCTGACTACATTTGCAGATGATTGCAAATTAGAAGCTGTCAATGAATCTCACACTGGCACAAATGTTCTCCAGGAGGGGCTGACACAGACAAACAACTGGTGTCAGAGCCCTGGAGTAAAACTAGATGCCAAGAAATGTATAATAGTATCCTTTGAGAAGTCATCCATCTCTCATAACTATCATATTGACAACACACCCCTTAGAGATGATCCAGTAGTCAGGGACTTAGGGACACACATAGATAGTAATCTAGCATTTAACCATCATGTGTCTACAGTGGTGAGGAAATCATTCTATGTTGCACAACTTATAAACAAAGGTATGGCATCTAAGTCCAAGGAAGTCATTGTTCCACTGTATTCGGCATTCATCAGACCTATCATTGAGTACAATGCCCCCTTTGGTATGCACCTAACCAGGCATGTTTAACAATTGGAATGTCCACATAGATTACTCACTACAAGAATATAGGGCGTAAGTAAAATGTTCTATGTGGACCGCCTGAAGGCCCTATCCCGGTATTCTGTCTCCTACAAGCTTTTGAGGGGGAGATCTATGCCTGGCATACAGGGCATTGTCAGACCCCACTCTGATGGACCTTCTGCATATCCACAAAACAAACAGCACCAGAATTACTTGTTCTAAAGACTTAAACCTTACCTGTAATATAAATAGGACCTGTTGGAGAGATAGGTATGTATCCCAGAGACTACCCCATATATGGAACAAGCTCCCCATCCATATGAAGCAGAGTTTCTCCCTAACCCAATTCAAGTGAAACTTGGACAATTGGATGGGAAACCAGAATTTCATCCCTGGATTGGCACCTATGTCTCTAATGGGCACAGATAACCTGTAAATGGTTCATCTCCCAGGCCCATGCTTACACTTATCAAGGGTATCAGCACTTGTCAGAGATTTGGGATACATAGCTAAGATTGAAAAGACCTGTTTGGTCATTAGTCTAGTAAACACCTATAAACCTACGAACCTATGAACTTTTATATGCATAATGTTATATAAATATCTGTTGGGCTAAAGTATGAGGAAGTAAAATTGCCACCATAATGAGTTGGGAAACATGAATAGTTAATCATGGCAGTTATATTAATATGTCTGAACATTTATTTATAAAAGTAATACATATTATTAGCAGAGGTGTTCATTGTACTGATATATGCCTTGTAAAACATCACCTCATGTAAACCTTTGTGAAGGTTCTTCCTCAGTAAGTCTCATGACAGGAATGCATGAAAAGGTGTCTGAGAAATGCAAATTATCATGTGGCAAACACTGTTAAAATGTCAATGTTTCAGGGTAATGCCATAGGTGTTGGGTTCAAATCTAGATATTTTTCATACCAGTGAAAGTAACAATCCTTGCTGTCATCATTTCACTTGTATGATCATCACACCACACTGCTTTATGTCTTCTTTTTTTGGTTTCATCCTTTGTGTGATCCTATCAGTGACTGAAAATAGGGAATATCAGTGAATGACAGTTAAATTCCTAAGGCAAATCTCAAAATGTTATTTTGTATGTGCAATGACTTACCTGCGCAAGTGAGACTAGTGCCGGTGCACTTCAGTCAGCATGCTGGACAGTACTGATTGCAGAAAATACACATATTATGCAACTTTCTCTGTGGCTCAACATGATAATACAGTAAGTTCTGAGGAACAGCGCAAGCACTGGAGGACATGAATCCAGATTACAGATTGTTTTAATGTAGAGGCCAGAATAAAAAAGTTTTGTCATTCACTTTTTTATTGTACTTGAACATGAAATACAGTTGTCAAGTTAAAAGACTAAAATTGCAACTCAGGTGTTTCTAATGGATGCTAAATAAGTGAAATGTTATCTGTGTCAAGAGTGTTAATCATAGCACTGATCACAGTAAATTTAAAATACACTTTCATATATATGATGTTAGCAAGTTTTCTCTGGCAAAAATATGAGTCCTTACAATTAGCAGCATTAGATGGTAGGGACATAATTAAGAGGTCAGCAACACATGTTTCAAATTATGTCTGAACATGGCTTCAGTGCAATAAGATTTGTTATCACCCCAAGTGTATTCTGTACTCATGTATGTTGTATAGAATATTATGCACTGTAAACTCTTTATGGTCCTGTCCATAATATATGTTACACACATTACTAAAATCAATGTAAAAGAAAATATGTCACAGAAATAAATATGTGCCTCAATAAAGCAATGCAATAAAAGAACAACTCTAAGTGTGACACATAAAGGCTTTTCAAAATTAGGCCTATCTCCAGTCATGTTCAAATAATTACACCTCAGCTTATATTCTGAGAATGTCCTTTCTCCTGTGGCATTAACAGTTAATCACAGAGAAAAGCAGGTCATCTTCCTTTTTGTCATGGGTTTGATTCCCATGCACTACCAGTCACAATTTATAAACTTTATGCGCCATCAAAATATTCTGTTCTAGCTAAAGTAAAATTATCCAATAGCAGCAACATCCCTGAGAACATGGCCAGAGGTACCTTTAGATCATTTGAAATGTAACTCAGATATCATTATTAAAAAGCAGTTGATAATGTTACTGTGCAACATGTATACATACACTGAGCAGCACACATGACCAGTTTCCAGTTTTAGCCCCATTCTATTTAAATGCAGTTGTCTAGCTTGTCTGTCATTGCACACATGCTGGTACATGCAGGATGTAAATTTGGTGCCAGTTCCCTGCCATTTTTCCTGATATCTTTGAGAGGGCATGCACAACCATCTCAACCTGGAAACATCAAAAATCTGGACAAAGGCCCATGAAAAATAGGTAGAAATCTGTACGCTGATTAACATACAATTTGTATACATAATTATGTAACCCTGCCCACTCTACTGAAATTGAGGGATACCAACTTTTAAACGCAAACTGAAGAACAGATAACCAAAATATGATCATGAAACACAAAATAAGAAGAACAATAGTGTTTTATTTATATTAATATTTGAACTTGTACAAAACTAAAATACAATTTTCTTTTATAAAAATAATATTAACTGCGGGTGTGGCTGTGCTTCAGCCTTCTTCATTAAATAACACAAAATATAAACCAGAACAAAACTGTTTGATTTATATTATTAACATCTGAACTTGTATAGAACTTTGAATTTGTATAAAACTAAAATACAATTCTGTTATATAAAAGTAAAATTAACTTGTACTAGTCTACTACTACACACATATAAAACAATAACATATTTTTTTTCTAACAAGTACTGCACTGACTGGTATAAAATTTAAATAAATAAAAATTAAATAAGGTCTGGCTTCTAAATTGATATAAAATAAAAACTGAAATAAATGAAAATCAAATTTTTACCTGTTAATTAACTAATTACTGAACTAATACAAAGTAAACTCAGTCACAGCTCACACAGAGTTACAATGAAACAAAAATGGCAACCAAATAAAATATCCAACTCTTTTTAAATACTCACTTCCATCTCTCTCTTAATACTTTTATCATCAGATATGTTGAATGCTGCCTTTGATCAGAAACCAAAATAACATGACATTTTGGTAAGATAATCATTTAGTAGTCTAGTTGAGTTTACGTATGATTGTTGTTTAGTAATCTACAAGACTTTCATGCAAATGCCAATTAAAATAATTTACATTCCACTTAAAATCCAACATAAATCAAATTTCATGCCTGCAAATATTTAGGCTATGCTTACCACATATTTGTATCATTCTGTGAAATACACTATGTAGCATTCATTTAAATTTTTAAGAAATGTATTGTTTCACAATTTCGTTTCCCATTCACATTTTTAGTACTATGATTTTCTTTTTTTGTTTAATGGAATACAAGAGTGATGTTTTTGTTTAATAAGAACATTGCTGTTTGGTTGTTTTCTGGAATGTTACAGCCTCTAATACAGAAGTCAGACATTCAAGCACTGATTCTGCTCATTTGCATTTTTAACCCTTTTCCTTGACAACCAGCTGACCATCAAGTTATTGGCTGCAGCACTTTTTCTTTTACTGCACCTAGAGCCATCCTTCCCCAGTTCAGACTACACACACACTTGTCAGAGCAAGCAAAGCCAGCAAACTAAACCAAAATAATCAATAATCACTCATGTAATACAGCGCAGTACTAACAATTGGGCCAGTACCTAACATAAAAAAAATAAAAAAATAAAAAAACAGTGGACCAGCGAGGGCAGTTTGGGTGAGACCTGATTTCTAACTTCCAGATTGTGGCATTCATTCCCAAAATGTAAAGATGCACAAAGTTCCTAACATTCATAACATTAATCAAACAAACATAACAAACCAATAAATAACAGAAGAACAGTCATGATTCTTTGTAAGAGGGCATTTCTAATTCCAGACTGTAGCATTCAGTTCTGAGTTGCAAAGGGGCACGGGTGTAATTCTTAACATAAGAACAGTAGGACAGCCAGAGCACTTTCAGGGATGGTCAGGAGATGACAAGGATATAGCGATAGTTTGTATGCAATCTGTAGCATATCTCAAACAGATTATCAGCTATTTTGCAAAGAGCAACAGGGTCACTTGTTCTGAACTGTTACTTGAATGTCTCTGATTGTGAGGAGAGAGAAGTGTGAGTGACACATGACAATTTAGCAACACATTTACAACCTGCTGTCAAACTAAGATGGAATAGTACAAGAACAGGAAGTGCAGCATAGAGTATAAGCTCAATAGGAAAGTACACAGGACAGGCTGTACCAATGATTTGCTAGTGATCTCCTAGACTTCCCTTCAACTACACTGAACAGTCAGAAAAGCTAACAGAACAGAAAATGATTACAGATGTTCTAACTTCATAAGTGATAAAAACCCATTTGAAACAACAATTCAGCCTGTGTAATCAGCTTAACAAAATAATTGCATAGACTGTGTATTAACAGTGCTGAAATGAAGAGCTGGTTAGCAATTCACTGTCTACTTTATCAATTGTGTTTTTATTTCCAGCTGCTTTGTATCTCAGTTATGAAACCTGAAGACAGGTCTAAAACTGGTTTGATCCTATTATTTAAAAATGGATTTCCACAGAAACATCATCAGACATGTCTCACCCTTACACATTCTGTAATATTTTCTTTAGCAAGTTTTGAAAGTTCAATGATTAGTTAGTAGCAGTAGAAAATATGTAAACTGAAACCCTTTGTGCTAACCATGCTATTTGCAGAACAATCAATAAACAATCTGCTAACATGCTTCTAGCCCTGTGCATATTTTAGGCAGCAATATGGAAGGACATAAATACCTCTGGTGATGATAAAGTGCATTTGTTTTCATTTTTCAAATACTCACATTCCACAGCAGCAGAACTACAAAGAGATAATTACATTCTTCCTGTGTTTTGAGACTGGAACTTTTGAGTCCTTTTTCTCATTAATAGAAACAGTATGTTATATGTATTAGGAAGAAAAAATAATTTTCCCTTTATGTTATGCTAAGATTATGCTATAGGAACAAACACCTAGCCAGACCCTATATGTTATGTTTAATATTTGTCTATACAGTTGTACATGACAAACACCTCAGTATTTTCAGGACACAGACAAACCCATATGTAGACACACACACACACACACACACACACACACACACACACACACACACACACACACACACACACACACACACAAAGACAAACCTTACTACAGCAGCAGATTCCAACTAAAGCAAATGCACTTTTTGAATGTCTGTCTATGGTATCAAAATAGGTCAGTTTAATCCCCTTTCCCCTATGATCTGTTCTATGCCATATTTAGCATGTAGCACTGAAGTCCATTAGAGAGCTGCCCTTCTTTCTTGGTTGACTTGTACCCTTAGTATTTAGTTCACATATCTCTTTCTCAAACATGATAGTATAATGCTTTAAGTATTAATGTGTCATCAGCATTAAGCATCTGAGAAGGATCAGTCTAACTCCATCTTAAGAGGTATGCAGAGTGACAGAACAATTTTATTGTATATTTGAAGGTTGAACATTTAAGGCCATTAAAGAAGAGAAATGCAACTGTCGAGGAATAGTAATACATTTGACATCATACCATACATGACTGCATTGCAATACCTGCAGTATAAAGTAAATGGTCAAGAATATTGAGAATCATAAGGATGACATTACTAGAGAATTAGTTCTCCACCCTGACAATATGAGGTCACAGGAACCATAAAAAGGTGAACTATGTATCCACGCACACACACATATAGTTTTATGTATTCTGCTGTCATGCCATGGTTGTCCTTCATTATGGGTACATAAAAATAAGAAAGTGCAATACGGCTCCCAGACAGAAACCAGAAACCTTTATTTAGCACTTTCATCAGCTGTCAGCTTTGACTTCTTCAGAATACAAAAAGGCACACTGAACCACTTGCTAAATAAGCACTTTTGTCACATGACTTACACTAATTAAACAATTAATTTTAAAAGGTGTATGTTCATATTATTTAAAAACTGAAATTAATGATAAATTACCTATAAAACTAGCAGCAGGAAAAACATCATTTTCTATACATAACATTGAAAGCAGCTTTTGGAACAGACAGAGCTGTGTTGTGTAAACTGGGATAATAAAACATATAAGAACCTATACAAAGCTAATAATCAAATTCTCAGAAATAAATAACAAACAACAATAAATAACCTCTTAATTCTTTCACAATCTATTAGCCTAAAATACACTTTCTAGAACCCATACTTCAGGAGGTTATCACAAAGAGAAAGCAAGGCCATTTTTTACCCATATTGGGGGGGGGGTACATAACAACAATAGCAGTGGTAGGGTAGACATACCACATACTACCAAGAATTCTTTTCAACCTTTCTACGGTTCTTACTTTTAGTCGATTTTTTGGTAAAATCAAAGAAATTTTAAATCACAACTGGGTACTTTTTGACATGGAATAACAATTTAAAAATAAATTAGGTGACTATCCGGTAGTAGTATATAAGAAAGACAAGTCAATAAAAAACTTGCTTGAAACTAATGTAACCAATGTGAACAAAGGCAAGATGATGAAATGTGGACATTGTAATCAATGCCAATACATTTTGGAGAATGAGTCTCTGTACATTAGGGGTTTTGGTAGGATAGTCCTGAAGCAAAGGCTTAATTGTCAAAGTAGATGTCTAAAATATATATAGCGATTTGCCAACAGTGCTATAGTTTCTATATAGGGAAGACTATTAATAGCCTCAATAAGTGAGTTTACCAACATTTATATGACATTAAAAAGAACAATTTCAAGAATGTGTTATACAAACACATAAAAGAACACCCTGGTCATCAGTTTATATTCAGTGCTCTTGAACAGATAGGAAACAATGACAGGTGGGGTCCTTCTGACATTTTTTTCAGAGTATCGAGAATTAATGTGGCAGTTTAAGTGCAATGCAACATACTCCCCTGGGCTTAATGAAACTGTTTCCATTTCTAGCTATCTCAATTTAAAAGTTGAATTTCATATGTAAATAAAAATGTAATTTTATTAAGGACATTTTAGAGTAATAGATTGTGAAAGAATTAAGAGGTTATTTATTATTGTTTGTTATTTTTTTCTGAGAATTTGATTATTA
The DNA here is from genome assembly GCF_019279795.1 of Protopterus annectens. Classification (NCBI taxonomy): domain Eukaryota; kingdom Metazoa; phylum Chordata; order Ceratodontiformes; family Protopteridae; genus Protopterus; species Protopterus annectens. The sequence continues at coordinate 533,313,617 of NC_056725.1, read as the reverse complement.
GCTTTGTATAGGTTCTTATAAGTTTTATTTTCTCAGTCTGCATAACACAGCTCTGTCAGTTCCAAAAGCTGCTTTCAATGTTATGTATAGAAAATTATGTTTTTCTCGCTGCTAGTTTCATAGGTAATTTATCATTAATTTCAGTTTTTAAATAATATGAACATACACCTTTTAAAAATAATTAATTGTTTAATTAGTGTGTCGTGACAAAAGTGCTTATTTAACAAGTGGTTCAGTGTGCATTTTTGTATTCTGAAGAAGTCAATGCTGACAGCTGACGAAAGAGTTAAATAAAGGTTTCTGGTTTCTGTCTGTGAGCCGTATTGCTCTTTCTTATTTTATTTATTCAGTTTATTGTTGTTTTCTTCATTCTGGCTTGTCCCTAAAACTGGGGGTTCATAGGTATCCATACTAGTCTGTCACTGACCATGGCTAGAGTGCTATCATCCTATATGCCAGTTAAGTTTGCCTTATCCCCCAACCCATAACACAAATCCATTCATACTACCTGTGACCAGCTGTCAGGTGTCCCCTCCAATCAGTGGCCATATTACTGGTGCAGGATATGAAGATGCTTTTCCCAAACCAAACTCTATCTTAACCCCTTATCCTGCTGATTGACATAGGCACAGTATTACAGCAGGGCCTCCACTACCTCTGCAATCAATGCTTATGAGTAACAAAGTCCATTTGCAGGGCTGACACAGGAGAAAGGTGCATGACAAAATGATAATGTGTTGCCCAGTACTTAAACAGCTTATTGCTGACATAAAATGTAACTGTGTATGAGCTTTAAGGTGATAGAAGTAGCAGCAGAAAACCAATAAATCATCACTCAATCGTATTTGTGGTCAGTGTAATGTATGATGGACTTAAGCCACCACATAAACATATACTACCTCGTAATAGAAGTTCATCCTGCATCTGTGCGGTATAACAGATGAAAATAGTGAATTAAGCATGCCGGCTGCAAAGTATTATTATTGCTTATGAAACAAACATTGCCAACAAAAAATAAATATGTGCTTGTGTGTTTGGTACATGTATATTCGTGTCTGTGTGCATGTGGTTGCATGTGTTTGCTTCTGTTTGCTTCTGTGTATGTGTGTCTGCATGTGTGTGCATGTTGGCATGTGTGTTTGCATCTGTGTATATGTGTATGTGTGCAAGTGCTTGTGTCTGCATGTGTGTCGGCATTAATGTGTGTGTGTGTGTGTGTGTGTGTGTGTGTGTGTGTGTGTGTGTGTGTGTGTGTGTGTGTGTGTGTGTGTGTGTGTGTGTGTGTAGAGAGAGAAGAGTAAGTCATGTATTTGAGACTAATAAAAGATCAGAGACTGAAAATAGTTTAATAACTGCCATGGTCGACATGACGAGCAAATGATAAGAGCAGTGCTCAGAGATGAACTACTTGATATCAATTTCTTGAATATGTAAGAATTTTTTTGTAACTGGTGACCTCATCACAATATTTTATAATACATGGCTACAGGTTTAACATGATAGCTGGAAACTGGAATGCAAGAAAATCTGCCTGAGTGCAAATGGCTACAATGAACACATGGCACAAACATGATTCATAATAAGTTAATTTCATATTATGATGCTATGACTCAAAACAATTTTCTTTATGTCTTTATTTTTATTTTACCTGCTGGAGCTGGGGCAAGAAGTACAAATATATTTTTTCTTAATGACCGGCTATTGACTGCCGTTCAGCTCCTGGACCAACGAGACTGCTGAGTGCTCTGCTGCTTGGGGACAGGGTTACTTCCTGCCTGCCTAAGTTGTAAACTAAATAAATATTACCTGGATTATTTTAATTTAAAACAAAAAATACTGTCTGTGTCTTACAGACTCTGAGTCTCTGACAGAGACTTCACACTGGAATATGGAATCTGGATTCAGAGAGCTGCTGCAGAGTGTAGACGTAAACATACTACAGTCTCTGACTCAGCCCTCAGCCAACTTCAGACAGGTTGGCAGGCTGGCCATGAAGCTGATGACATCGTGCATGCCTCTGCATGTGATGACATCAGTAACAAAATCGAAAAAAGTTCAAAAAAATCTGGGAAATTTGAGAATTAAGGGGGGCACTCAGAAAATCGTAGCACCCCATTATTTGGACCTGAAAACCAGTAAATACCCAGGAATTTGGCATGGTTAAGAGGTATGAGGATATGGCAATTAATAATGAAGGTGGTACTCCATTTACAGCCCAAAGGTGGTGTCAAGAGGAGTCCAAGATCTTTGTTGGACTCCTCGTAAAGCACTATAGCTGTAGGCTTTTGCAGCGACAGTATACCAGGGCTCAGTACAAGGCTGAGGATTGGAATAGCTTGGCCAAGGCTGTCAGCAGTGCAATTGCATTCCCTGCACTGATGAACAATGTCACCACTACTACAATGACATAAAAAGGTATGAGCAGGAGCCCCTTAGCTGATGGGAGGAACATTTTAAAACCAATAACCAAGCTGAGTTGTGTAAAATAGTGACATATTACCAGCCATTGCCAACACATAAAGGCTTTCATTACTATTTTTTGTGTTCTATAGCACTCCTGAAGAGATAGAAAGGAAAAGGGGGGGGGTCAGTAGAGACTGCAACATCTCAGAGAGGCATAAGGTGTGTATGGCACAAGTATGTCACAATGCATCAGAATTATAATCAACTTTATTAGTTTGGACTGTATTAGTCCATAAGAGCTTCACACACACACACACACACACACACACACACACACACACACACACACACACACACACACACACACACACACACACACACCTGAATAGGTATGCTTTATATATAGATTAAGCACATATGCCTGCTTGAATAGCTCTTGAGCATTGCATTAGGCAATTTGTAAATCAATGTAGCTGTGTGTGGGTTTAAATCTGGATAGTAGTAATTAGCTTTTATGACATAATATCAAATTAATGTTCTGCAATCAGTAAGTAACCAAAAAATTGAAATATTTGTAAATGGACATTAGTTTAAATGGAATGCATACATCGTACATGCAGTAGTTACATAACTGTTTACCTAATGTCTGTAATAACAATGAGATTGTTGTGTCTTTTAAGACATGTTATAACTTCACATTCATATGTGGATGTGCCAAAAGTTAACATGTGTATGTGTCAATTTGGATTAGCATTGATGATATTTTCTGCTTTCTCTCCCCTACCCCAAATCTCTATCTCTTTTTTGTTTTTATATATTTTTTTACTTTTTATTTTTTTTTTAATTTGCAAAATAATTTCTGGTGTAAATCAGATGACCACCAGCATGGGAAGCTAGACTGATCACTGCGGATCAGACCACCATATCACGCCAAGTGGCCCTGGTGGCTCCACCACAGGCAGCACAGACACCCAGCATTTCTGGGTAACATCCTGTCAACATTGCTTCTACAACTCCTGCAGTACTTGCTCCAACTGCATCAGGTAGCTCTTCCCCAGGAGCTGGTGCAGTGGTACCCACCGAGGATAGTGCTAGTGAACGGGGTAACTACATCACACATCAGGGGGTGACAGGGCTGGTGGAGGACATTATGGAGATGGGCCTCAGAGCCTGCATTGGCAAAATAGAGAAAGTTCTGCATCAAATAGCCAAGTCAATACCCCATTTGGCACTGCCCCATGCATCTGCAACAGGAGACAATGATAACAGTTCTGAGGGTGAGAACCAGATTCTTACTGTACTAATGCTGGACAAGGATGTACCTCCAATGTCTCCTACCTATCTGAAATAATTTTGTCCACCAACATTTTTTGTGTCCATCACCATACCTGCCTGTCTTCTACCTCCTGTATGTCTGCACCTACTACCTAACCTATGTTACCTACCTAACTTCTTATTCTTAAACGCTTCCTGAATATTCTTCTGTCTCCAATGAAAAATGAGCATATGCCCCACAAAAATAAATAAATAAATAAATAAATAAATAAATAAATAAATAAATAAATAAATGTGACACAACATCGTATTTAAGTTGTAAAACACATGTGATTCTGTGACTGTGCAAATTCTCCTAATTATTTGTAGAAAGACATGGTTATCTTGTGAAGAAGTGGATAGCTATAGTGCTCATCCATCACCATTCTACAAATTCCTTTATTCTTCCCCGTTTCTAACTCTCTGCTTGCCTTCCATTTTTACCACTGTCCTATCAACCACTTTTCACACATGTAATGTGGTCAGAAAATAGAATTATGCACAACACACATGGCCAGAGGTGTCCCATAAAACAACCCCTCAGTTTTTTCCTCCACAGTTGTGCAGTGCTTGGCATCATGCACCAATGATCAATGACAGCAAATGGCATTTCACACACAATGGCAAAAACTGAAGGTTTTATCTTCATCTGCAGTAATATGGTTCTCAACATCTGACTGTGCTTAGCCTCACTGCACTACAGAAATATATTTAGTAGGATGCAGGACATAATGTATACCTTATGAGATGTTACAACTGTCATTATTATGATGAAGCCTGATTTACATATTTATTTATTTTTATTTGTTAATTTATTTTATGTTTGTTTTCTGGGATAGTCTGACTGGGTGGGAGACCCATTTTCAGTGGAGGCCCAGGGGGAAAGCCCCTCTAGTTACAGAGAATAATCACAGTTGAAATTATTACAAACATATGTTAGGACAGGATGATAAGAAAAACATATTTAACTACTATATTAGTTACAATTGTTAAGGAAAAAGAAAAACCTATATAACTATAATAACAGTTACAATTTTCAACAAGAAAAATAAACATATTTAGAGGAAACATAACCACAATTGAGAAAAATGGCATTTAGCTAAACATAGCTTGGGTTTTATATATGAATAAATATGAGTATGTGTTAGTGATTAAGTGTATTAATAGGATATGAAAAGTTTACCTAGTTAGCTTGAGTATGTTGACAGGAATGCATGCTAGATAGTAGGGTAGAGACAGTGGCCAGCCAGGATTTAGGCAAGAGCAAAGCCAGTTCTTAGATACATGGGACTTAAGCAGTGATTTAAATTGTTGAGGGTTAGTTGTAGTTAGTATATATTGTGGGGCCAGATTCCATGTCCTGGAGATACAATTGGAGTAGAGAAAATCACCATAAAAGTTATTAGCTCTTGTGATTTGTAGCAGAAGTTTGTCAGAAGATCTAAGTTACCTTGTATTTACTTCGGGTTGAAGTAAGTTTTGAAGAGATGGGCACTATTTTGATTGATAACTATTCTGTGGGCTGTGGTAAGGTGGGTGAGGGTAAGATAGGTAGTTCCAGCCAATTTATATGTTATGAGCCATTACAATGATGTGTTCTATATATATTCACCCTTACTTTAAACTTTTGTCATTGTCCCTTCAAATATATGAATTTTACTCTCAAAAATATGAGCTTCTATGTGGTGTGCTGAGTTAATGCTTAGGTCTGTAGAATGCTGATGCAAATTGTCAAGTGTTTGAATCCAGCTGTGTTGGCTAAATATGTTATTAACCCACCAGTATCCTACTTATGTGTTAATCGTTATTGTACTATCCCACCCCTACCTGCTCCCTGTTTGAAACGCTTTATTGTACACAGCATGACAAAATTATTATGATAACAAGCAAAAGATTAACATATCGCAGAGAGGATAGAAATAACCCATAACCAAAAATCTTTTTCTCTCTGTCCTGCTCTCCCCTCAAAATCTCTCTCTGTCTCTCCTCCTATCTCTCTGTACCCCTACATATCTCTCTGTACCTCCATATATCTCTCTGTACCCCACCTCTTCTCTCGCATCGATGTTTAGCTTCAGCATTTGTGTGGTGCTTGGCATTGGGCAACAATAATAACTGATAGTAAATGGGAATTCATGACTTATATGGTAAAACTGACTAGTTTTTACCTCCAGCAGTATTAATATGCTGCCCCTCACACTACTGTGGTTAGCTTCACTCTACTATAGAAAGAAAGAAAGAAAGAAAGAAAGAAAGAAAGAAAGAAAGAAAGAAAGAAAGAAAGAAAGATAGGAATAGTGAAGATATGAGAATATCTATGCATGCTGTTATACCAAACCCTGGAATGTGTTGACTATTACTAAGCCACATATGGTGATACACCATAAACACCAAAGCAAGCATGCATAATAGAAGACTTAGAGAGCAGATCTAGAAGGAATAACATCAGGATTTACAGGATTCCTGAAAAAGAAGAGGGAGACAGTATGAATCAGTTCCTTAATACCTGGCTGCCTAAAACTTTGAACCTGCCTGAAGCTTTTTCCTTTGACATCGAAAGGGAACATAGATCACTTTCTAACTCATCTTTAAAAAAAAACACCTTCCCCATGGTCAGTGATCGTAAGATTGTTCACAAGTCAAGATAAGGGTTTAGTCTTAAAAGCTGCATGAACTAATTATCCAGTTAAAATTAAAGGAACTGCTATAAGATTTTATATGCTGAACAGGTTGTCAGGTTGAATATATACCATATAAGATGTTTCAGTTTTTGTTACTGTTATACAGTATGCTGCACACATACTCTTTTGCTTCATACTGTTTTCTTTCTGTTATGCACCTGACTTTTGCCTGACTTTGCAGTGTGATTAGTTAATGCTTACATCTGCAGACTGTTGATGTAAATTGGTATGTGTAAAAAAACATTATTAGCTCTAAAATTATGAACACTTTCATTTTTCATAAGATTTTGTCTTATGAAATAATGGAGGCATATGTTATTCCACCAGCAGTATTCTACTTGGTCTTTTACGTAGTTCACAATTATCCCAACCCTGCACTATACCTTACCAGTAAGTGCAAAACATCTGAACAAAGCAAGAATTAATGGGTGTCAAATTCTCAAACAATAGACAGAGGTTACAGTCATTGCACAAATACACATAGAAAGTGCTAGGATAAAATATTTAGTAATAGCATGCATTTTGTGAAGGATATAAAGTTCAACACATAGATGCAAATTATTACGAAGTGTCTTCACTACTCAGTAATGTAACAGAAAAAAATGCATTGGGGTGTGGCCAAGATGGTGAGCAGTTAACAGCACTGTTTTTAGCTCTTCTTCATTTTAATATCTCTGACAGGATTTTGATTAAAAACTCAGAATATTTCAAAACTTGATGTATTTATAGTTGAACATCTGCTGAAAGATTTACTACAAAAAATAACAAGTGTGAATCTATTTTAATTGTTTTCCTGTCAAGAAAACTCGAAAGAACTAATTGTCTCAGAATGAGCCACTCTCAGCCCAGTGTACAGGACAGTACTATGAAAAAATACATCCAGGCTATACTAAATAACTTCAGTGAGTAAAGACAGATAAATTAGAAACCAAAATGGACAATTTTAAAGAGGAATGCTGAAGTGCTGAGTGAACCTCTTAAACAACAGTCATCAGAGATCTCAATAGAAGAGGCGATGTCTGATTTTGATGGAAAATTACTTGAAGATGAGAATAACACTGAATTTCCTCTGAAACAAAACAACTTATTCCAGGAAAAATAGAAGACTTAGACAGCAGATCTAGAAGGAATAACATCAGGATTTACAGGATTCCTGAAAAAGAAGAGGGAGACAGTATGAATCAGTTCCTTAATACCTGGCTGCCTAAAACTTTGAACCTGCCTGAAGCTTTTTCCTTTGACATCGAAAGGGAACATAGATCACTTTCTAACTCATCTTTAAAAAAAAAAACCTTCCCCATGGTCAGTGATCATAAGATTGTTCTCAAGTCAAGATAAGGATTTAGTCTTAAAAGCTGCATGGACTTATTATCCAGTTAAAATTAAAGGAACTGCTATAAGATTTGACAATGACTATTCTACATTAGTGATGTCCAAGAGAAAACCATGTGTGCCACTTGTTAAAAGCTTAAATAAAAACAATATTAAAGCACAAATCTTGTTTGCAGCAAAAATAAGGTTTCATCTGCCAGAAGGAAATAATATTTTTAACACTTTAGAAGATGCAATGGACTTAATACAGAAAAATAAAATCCTAAAAAAAAAACAGAAGACGTGGACTGGAGTCTATCAACTTCTTTGAAAAGAAATGTAGCAAGAGATGGTTGGTTAATAAAAGACAAAAACAGCAAGAAACTGAAGGACAAATGAGAATCAATGTATTTCAGAGTTATGAATTCTTATTAATTTCTTATTAATTTAAAGAAATGCTTGAATACTTATGAACAGATGCTTAATATTACTTTTACATGGTAAATCATTTCTTTCTTTCTTTCTATCCCTACTTCAAATGGTTACTAGTTCCCTTTTAAAATGTTAGAGTTTGATTATTTTAGTTATATATGAAATCAAAGTCACTTATTTTCATTTAGAGTTTAAAAGGTTGAACTATTCATTTTATTAAAAGTTAATCATTATTATGATGAACCTTCTGTTAGGTGGTACACTTTCTGATATCTTGGCATGACTGAATAATGTACTATTAAATATAATACAAGATGCAACAAATGACACTAAAGTGGAATGTTAAGTTACATTGTGGGTTGTTAAAATGGTCCAGTAGTGTGCAACTGATAGCATATTTGATGTGCAATAGCACCCAGGAAAGACATGCGATGGTGTAAACAAAGTATAAAAAATATAGCTTTTTACACATATAAAAGTTACTATTGGGATGATATCAAATAATTAGAGTAAATCATACTTTTACAAGTTAAAGCATGGGTCACATATAACTGTCATTCATTTAATGCAAATTTATATGCTATGTCTCCTTTAAAAAAAGGACAGTCTGCTTTATATTAAAACATCTCATACAAATAGTGCTTGTTGAGTCATTAAATTTTATTTCTTTGAGTGCAATTGCTTTTTAGTGGTTGTGATGCTTTGAGATGTTTTTTGTTGTTTTTTTTGTTGGTGGTTTGGAGGGGCTTGAAGGATTGCTGTGTGGTATGGAGGCAGCTTGGATTTACTTGCAAGCATTTTTGTGTGAATTGTAACTGATGAACTGTTCATTTTGAAGCTCTTATTATGAGTACTAGCTGGAAACAACTTAGAGTCATGTGCGCTTTTGTGATGTTGTGGAAGTTCTGAAGATTCTAAGAACTGCCCAGGTTACTTCTGCCGGTATGAAAGTAAATAATCATAATATTTTGAATCATATGTTAAAATGTCAAAGAATACAAGTTAGCTAAGCAAAAGACAGTGAGTTACATTCTATACCACTGTCAGTTATTGCATAGTTCTGAACGCTTGCTACTGATAGTATACTTGACATACAATAGCATCCAAGAAAGTTATACTATTGTAAATATACAGTTTCTTACATATATAAAAGTTATTGTAATGTTATCAAATAATTAGAGCAACATTCACCCTTTTACAAGTTAAACCTGGATCACACCTGTCATTTTTGGAATGAAAGTTTATATTATGTCTCCGTCAAAAAACGACGGTCTGCTTTATATTAAATATCGCATACAAATAGTGCTTACTGAATCATTAAATGTTACTTCTTTATATACAATAGCTTTTTAGTGGTCAACATACTTTGAAATGTTTTTATTGTTTTTTTAGTGGTTTGGAAGGGTTTGAGGGATTGATGTATAATATAGAGGTAGCTTGGATTCACTCATGTGTGCTTCTGTGTGAATTGTAGCTGATAAGCTGTTCATTTGCAAGACCTTGTCAGGAGGACCAGCTTGAATCAGCTTAATAATAGTCATGAGCACTTTTGTGATGCTGCAGGAGTTCTGAGTATTCTTAGAACTGTCCAGTTTACTTCTTCCTGTCTAAAAGTAAATAATCATAATATTTTGAATCATATGATAAGATGTCAATAAATACAAATTAGATATTAAGAAAAAGACAATGTGTTGCATTCTAAACCGCAGTCAGTTATTAACTAGCTCTGAATGCTTGCAGTATACCAAAAGGATAGTTTATATACTAACCTGTAGAAAGACACTTCTGATAAAAAATAGGATTGTGTTTCTATGTTATTGTCTCTTTTTAATGATAACAAAATGTAATATCTCAGAACAATTTATTACTGAATCTTAAAATAGAAGCTTTTTCAGATGTTTGTTAAAATACTATTAGACATAACATTTAAGAAAAAATAGGACTGATTATAACAGTAGTACTAGATTAAAGAGTATCAAATATATAAGGGTAAATATAAGTGTCCTGTTGTATGATATTCTACACTAGGATTATAGCTACAGTATAAAACCTAGGAATATCGTAATAGTGCAAGACATAGTATACAAACAGAAATAGAAAGAGATCTGAATAAGTAAATATGTGTATATTTAAGGAATTTAAAGATGTCTATAAGGGTGGGAGGTTAGCATAGTAATTAAGGTGTTCCATTTATAAGCACAAGGTGCAGGGTTTGATTCTCACATGGGGTAATTGACTGGGCTTGGAATGTCCCACAAGGACTGTTAACCTGATACTAATTTATGAACTTGAGATCTCTTGAATAACTTAACACATAGTGAATAAAATAGAACAAATATAAAATAATCGGACCTATAAATTAATATGAAAATAACAACTGACTTCCTCCCTATAGCAGATCAGGGAGACAATATGAGATACAGGGTAAGATAATTATAGAGATATTCAGTTTGGTCAACTTGTACTAAAAATTCTTAACACCTATTTAACTAGTCTTATTCATAATAACTCAATGATGAGCTTTTTAAAGATGAAGCATACTAAAAGTATGAGACACATTAATATGAATCAGAAGCATGAGCGAAGCGTTTAGTCTAATGAAGAGTTTGAAAGGTAGTTTGTTCATCTTTTTCAAAAATTAGGATTATGTTACTCCATGGTAGAATGTTTTAGGGTTACTTCATTAGGTATGTTTTTTTTTGTTTCAAAAGTGTTGTCAATAGCTGAAGATTTCATATAGTTGTATATAAAATATATAACAAGTTCTGGACACAAATATGATTTCATTTTACATGTGTTTTTCTCTCTTATATAAATGACTGATTTTAAATGCACATATATTAATATTAATATTAATGGATTGAATAATGTAGTAAAGCGGGCAAGTCTGTTCAAATGCTTGCAATTACATAAAGCTCAAATAGTATTTTTAAAGGAAACATATTTACTTAATAAACATGTAAATAAACTTTAATTAAATAATTATTCAGTTTTAGCAGCTTCAGGCTTTTGAGTTAAAAGAAGAGGCACCCTTATTTTATGGAAGAACTTACCCAGTAATGCCTAAAGTAAAAGATACTTATGTTGCTAAAAACTGTATGTTAAGCATTGGTATAACTGAGTGGAACAGAAAACTATAGACATTGATGAACTCTTACTGGATTTCAAGGTTTGGAGCAAAAGATCCAAAAAAAGTACTTAGAAGCTATGGTGATTTTAATTGTATTTTATCAGACAAAGATTCAACTGTAAATAGAAAGCAGAGAATCACATCTTCAGCCAAATACTTAATGAATTTTGTAAATCTAATGACTTTAAAAGATATATATGAGCTTAAGGAAAACAGACTCACTTTAATTTACTTATTATTCATTTAAATATGGAATACAAAGAAATATTGATAACATTTTTGTCTATATATCTGGGTGTCGGTCTTTAGAAGAAGGCCCATATATATATATATATATATATATATATATATATATATATATATATATATATATATAAAATATAAACAATCCCATATCAGAGAAGTTTCAACAGTTTCATGTCCATTATCAAACCATAATGCTATAATCTTTAATATTATTTAAAAAACTGACAACTTAATGCATCACAGGAGATTACCAGTGTACATTATTAAAATAAAAGGATTCATTGATTGGTATGTTAAAGAGATCAAAAAAGTTTCCAAAAATAAACATGAATGGTGAAGTATCTGACATTGTCCTGTGTGACTCACTAAAGACTTACTTATATGAAAGAGTTATAAACTTATATGAAAGAGTTATAAACTGGTATATTAGTAAGACAAGAAAACAGGACAAAGAATTGAATATACTACAGACCAAAATAGACACATTAAAGTTACATCTAAAAACTAAATGCCACTAGCAGTCAGTCTGAACTTAAAAACTTAAATACAAAATAAGTTCAAATTATAAATCATAAAGTTTCAGTGAATATGGAAAAACTTAAACTTCAGGCATATTCAGTAAACCCTTTAAGCTTGCATAAAGAAATTATAATACATGTAAATAATAAAAAAGAAAGAAGAACAGATATTAAAGGTATTCTTAAAGGCTTTACAATATTTTATGAAAATATAAATAATAATACAAATAACTTGACAATGATGATGTAGTTTAAACTTTTCTAAGGGAAAATATAAATAATAAAATAACAAGTGAATAAATAAAACTTGTTAGACCATTCACTTTAACAGAAGTAAATAATCAAATAAAAAAGATAAAAAAATAATAAGGTGCCGAGCTTAGAACCATATAAAATACTACCAGATGATGCAGTTAAAATATTAGATAAGGTCTACAGAGAAATAAAAACAACTGCTGAAGTCCCCCATCATGGAACTATTCCCTTATATCACATATTTTAAAACAAGATAAGGATTCTAAAAACTGCTCATCATGCAGACCCATTTCACTTTTGAATATGGACTATATGATGTTCATGTCCATTTTAGCTAACATAATTAATCTACTTATACCTAAACTAATTAACAATGATCAAACTGGGTTTATTTTAAATAGACAAGTACATGATTATATAATAAGAATACATACATTAATAGACTATGCAAATAAAAATGAAAAAGACCTTTCTATCATTAATCTGAGTTTAGATAAAGCTTTTGACTCAGTTAATTGGTTGTACCTGTTCAAAACACAAAGTATATAATTTCTAACCTGAGCTAATTGCATTAACTTCTAAGTTATACAATAACTCTTGTGCTTATGTTAAAATAGGTTCTTTTCTTTGTGATGTCTTTAGGTTCATAGGTTCATAGGTTCATAGGTTGGTACTAAGCTATCAGCCCTAGGGCCTATACAAGCCTAGCCATAACAATTCCCTGGCTATTTCTTCCCACATTATTTACTTTCCTGGACCCCTGTCTAGCAGGGTGACTGATGTGATCCCTGGGGTGAATTTACTTTCTCCCATCCAATCATCAAGGTTCCTTTTGAAGAGGTCCAAAGAGGCACTCTGCTTGACATGTATGGGCAATCTATTCCAGAGTCTGGGGAGTCTCTGGGTCAGGAACCTATCCCTCCAGCATGTTTTGTTTATTGTGATGACAAGGTTTAGATTCCTGGAGTGTGTAGCTCTGAGGGATTGGGATTTCTTTAAGTGTAGCATGTCCAACAGCTCTGGGTTTGACATGGCCTTGTATGTTAAGCAGAGATCGCCTCTGAGTAGACGATATAATGCAGTTACACAACAAACTTTTTTCTTTCTAGCTAGCATGTCAAAGGTTCAGTTGCTAGCCTCCTCTGCTCAGCTGGTGAATCTGGGATTATTGAGTTGAGGCAATGTTTGCCTCACATGTACCTGAACAACCCTCTCCTCCTCCCCATAAAAACAACATATCACAGAGAGATGCAACTATATAAAAAAGAGAGGCTGAGCTCTCAACTCAGGACTAGCAAAACCAGACAGGAGGAGAGGGAACCCATACACACACCAACCATAAACCACATAGAACATAGAACAATCACAATCACAACCCACATAAACTGCAAAGACATACATAGGCGCACAGTCAAAAATCTATCAAAAAGCAGAAGGCCTCCAGCCAGACCTCCAAACAACTGCCAACCTCAAACATACATAACACACACAGTGTGCCAAACACAATGCCAGACACACTTGTCATAGGTGACTCCATGTAGACACACTGACACATCACACTCACCAGACTGAAACAGAGAGGGTCACAGTAGTAAGCTGCCTGTGGCTAGAATCAATCCATAACACAAGCACTCAGGTCACTCCACAGAGAAAGTACACAAGTCATTGTCCATTGTCCATGATGTGTGAATGACCGCCTGAGACAATCCCTGTACTACATGAAAAAGACATAAAAGAGCTCTCAGATTGTGTCCAAGGGCTGGTATGACCTGACCCTGACCCTTGAGTATCCTTGCCCCTTCACCATGCGCATACAAAGAGACAAAACGATCAGTTTTAATAATTGGCTATATTTTTGAAATTTCATTCTAAGGGGATCTGATGTCCTGGAATGACACAGATCATGCCTCTTGAACTTGGTCGACTTTTGAAACAGTCACCAAGGCCATTGATGAGGTAGGGCAGTTCACGCACACTACTACCTTGACCTTTAAAAGCTACACAATAAAGGACAGAACCCACAGGGTTAGAGTGCTGGTGCCATGTCAAGACTCAAGCGGGTCTGGCGGTGTCCACAGAATCAGTCCTGGGCTGGGCCCCCCTCCTTCGACATCTACTTTTCAGAGTGCAGGCAAAAACATAGGAGGATTTCAGCTTGCTGATTGAGCATGACTGGGCACCATAGTTGAAAAGTTAATCCATCAGACACAGCATCAGAGGTCTCAGAGGTCTCATAGAATAACTGGTGCTGCTGGCCTTAATCCCTTGGCCGCCAAAAAAAGCCAAAATACCCTTTGGTAAAACTTATGTAAAACCCAAGTTAAAGTTACCATAGCAAAGCAAGGCAATCCATTAAGGGGACCTGGGGACCCAGGAGGGTTGTATTAACCTTGTAACCTTTGGTTTGGCATTCACATTTGGGTGTGGACAGGACATTGCTTCTACATTGCCCACCTGATTATTATGAAGGATTCACAGGTCATTGTTCCCTCATGTCATTGTATGTCTTCACTTTGAGAACCAATCTGATTCATGAATGTGTACAGTCTTATTCGACAGACACCCGCAGCCCCTAAAGATTGAAGTTCCTCACCAAAAGGGAAGGATAAAGGATAATCCAAAAATGCGCCGAAAAATAAAATGAACAGCTCCCAGCTGAAGATACCGTCTGCTCCGGGGCTAGAGGTGTGACCTGCCTGAGGCCATGTCTAACCGCAATGTCTAACCCATGGACTCACCTCAAAAATCCCAATCCAACAACCCAAAAAGAGCAAATCCACCAGACACCTCAACAAAGATATAAATAGGAAGTGCTGGAGGGACAGATTCAGATTCATCACCCAGAGACTCCTCATCAGAGAGAGACTCCCATGTGAGGCAGACAGAATCCATGCATGCGTCAGCTCTGAGGGAAAGCTGGGGATGAGGAAAGGGATCATCTACCAGGGGATCGACTCTATCTCTGTATTACTGCTGGACAGGCGCATGCATGGCTAATGGGTATAGTATTCTCACAACTCTGGCTAGGCTTATAAATTCCTAGGGGCAGAGATATAGTATGAATATATGCGACAGAGTATAGCTGGAGTTTTTAAAGGCGGTCAGCGTAGGGCATCTGCTTTAGGCCTGTGATTCTTTTAGTGAGGTATTTCTGAGGCCTTTCCAGTTGTTGCAGATGTCTTGAGAGGTACATACCAAATGGGCGTTGTATTCTATAATGGGTCTAATGAGGGATGAGTACAGTGGGACAATGACCTCCTTTTTCTGGATGAAAAGCCCTTCGTGATGAGGTGTGCCACATAGAAGGATTTCCTGACTGTTGTGGTGATGTGGTTATCGAAGGTGAGACCACTGTCCACCTGTGTCCCTAAGTCTCTTATCACACTTTCTGTGTTTAGTGTACTGCCACCTATACGGTAATTCATGGATACATGTTTTTTCCCAAAGGGGATAACAATACATTTCTTGGCATTGAGCTTGAGCCCATGGCTCTGGCACCAAGCATCTGTTTCTGTAAGGCCATTTTGTAGAGTATCCACATCATTTGGGGATTCAATAATGGCTCCCAGTTTGCAGTCATCTGCAAACTTTGTTAGCCAGAGTCCCTTAGTGTTGACCTGTACTTCAGAGAAGTAGATGCCAAACAAGAGCGGCCCCAGGACTGAATCCTGAGGTACTCCACTTGTCACCTGTCTGGAGCTGGATTTGGAGTTGGCTACTTTTACAGTGTGGGTTCTATCAGTAAGCCATTTAGCAACCCATTGGGTGACATAGGGATTAATGCCCAACTTAGTAAGTTTATCTATGATTCCAGAGTGGGGGATGGTGTCAAAGGCCTTGGCAAGGTCTAGATAGGCTGTGTGGACCATCTTACCCTTGTCCATGGCTCTGGGGACTGATTCAAAGAAGTCAATCAGGTTCAGGAGACAAGATCGGCCCTTCACAAACCCAAACTGGGTGCTTGAAAGTTGCCAATGTCTTTGTTTATAAGTTCC
Organism: Protopterus annectens; assembly: GCF_019279795.1. NCBI lineage: Eukaryota > Metazoa > Chordata > Ceratodontiformes > Protopteridae > Protopterus > Protopterus annectens. The sequence goes on along the minus strand of NC_056725.1, from coordinate 533,297,332 downwards.
ATGATAATACGCTCCATGGCCTTGCAGATAAGGCTTGTCAGACTGATGGGACAAAAATCACAAAAAGGCCAAAACAAGGCTGTCCATTATCCCCTTTGCTTTTTGCATTAGCCATAGAACCCTTTGCTAATAGTATTCAATCCAATAAGAACATTAATAGTATCAAAATAAAATAAACTTTCAAACTAAAGATTCAACTCTTTGCTGATGATATTTTACTAACAATGGGACATATAGAAAATCCATTAGAACATATAATTAGTTCTATGAGTCAGTTTGAAGAAATCTCAAACTTAATATTTAATCATAATGAAACTAGTACATTATTAATTAATAAAAAAGTTAAAAAAATCATGCAAACATATTCTAACTTCAATTAGAATAGCAATCAAATTAAATACCTTGGTAGAACCATTATGTTTTATCTGGCTATTAAAAGATTTTTGTGTAAATGGAATTACACCCTCTTTTCAAATTCCCTATTTAAATAACATAATTTCTTCTTTCCAAAAGTTCACATATTCTAAACCATTGTATTAAAGGCTAATATTTTCTATTTCCAAGCGCATATGCAAATGTCTGCTTTGAAACTCATAACTTCAACAAAATGCTAGTATTGAAACAACAAAGTAACAATTTATTGGCAACAGTTCTTAAATGATACTGATTTATATATATATATATATATATATATATATATATATATATATATATATATATATATATATATTGCTGAAAATGTAAGGTTCAAATATAATCAAGATTTTGAGAATTGTGTAATTTTACAAATATGAAATAACAGCTGATTGAAAGCATATGGTATATGAATGTGAAGTAATCTTCCCTGTTTGGAAATAAATTAATAACTTTATTCAAGTTCTATGGTCAGATAGATGTAATATTTTGAAATCTTTAGTTTTATTTAATACTTCAATTCCTGAAGTGCCACTTATTTGGTCTATTCTTGCTATAGCCAGAAAAAGAATTACTAAAAATTGGAAAAGTAAAGTTACCCCCTCTAGTGCTGAATTTATTAGTATGGGGAAAATTGTTTGCGGTAGTGAATTGCATACTCTAAAGATAAGAACTTCTAATATTATACATTCATATAAATCTTAGCTTAAACTTAAAGACTTGCTTGAAAAATATTAATTGTTGTTGATATGCAAAACTTTGATGTATTGATCAGCTGTGGACTTATGTAAATAGTTATTTATTTGTTTTATAATTGAATTATGCATCTATTGTTTTAAAATCAAATAAAAATTAAAAATAAAATCATTAGGAACTCAACAGCATGTCTTAAACATGTGGGCTGTCAACAAATATGAGGTCAGAGTAAGTATGTCTTTGTACTATCAATATAATGAATTCTTTATAAAATTATCATAACAGATGACACAGAAAATGTTACCATGATACATATCTGTTCTGAAATGGCTCAGAATCAAATATGTCAATATGCTTGTACTCATTGTTTGTGTGAAACTTTGCATGAAACACCACAGATTGCTGCTAATTTCAGTTCTAAACTCAAAAATTCCAAAAATAATTATACATCTGCTATTATGCTGTAAGTAGCACAAATGAGCTTGCCAGCAGTGTGCTTCAGTAAATAAACTTGACAAAAAGAAAGTAATGCCAGTGGCTTGTACTACTTCTATATGTTTTAATCACTTGCTGTAGTGAAGATATTGTTAGTTCAATGTGATGCTATCTACCCACCATATACCTGTAAGATTTGTTTGCCCTCCAACACATTACACTTTCAAATGATTAACAATGGTGTGGGACTGCTGAGCCAATGGTAAATCTATTACCAGAGCCACAAGGTCTGCTCTTCAAATTTTCCCTAAGATCTAGTCAGTCTCTCAAGTATCAGCACTCTAACTTGGCTCTTTATACCCAGAAATATCTCAGAGCTACTTGTAAGCACTATATCATCCTTAAATTGCTGTAGCACTCAACCTTCCTTGCCTAGTAAGCAGGAAAACAGTTCCAGTACTTAAATTAAATAAGCTGTTGTCAAGGCATGTTCAAGGGTCAGCTCCCAGTGTTTTCTCCTGTCTACCTGGTGAATCTGGGCATCTTGGGGCAATGTAGCAATTGCTTCATGTACACAGAGAACCCTCTCCTCCTACCACCCAACACTACAACCTGTGAGAGATGCACTTATATAGCCAAGCTGGAAACCAAGCTCTTTCCAACCAAGACTGAACTAGTCAGTCAAGAGGAGAAGGTCAACACCCGCACGACACCACACTCAACACATGGTCCCTCAAAACTTTACGATTAATACCTACACATAGCAATGCCAAACATGCACCTACATACGTAGAGGTTCTCAATATAAATCTAAACAGGAAACAGTGACCCACAAAGCAGATACGCAAACAACCACCACCCACCAACACACCAAAGGAACACGTAGCCTAAAACACCAGAATGCCACCCAGCAACAGCCCATAAGGCAAAACAAAGTACTTAACACACTAGTCATAGGTGACTCTGTAGTCAGGCACACTGATGTCCCACTCACCAGTCTGAATAAAGAGAAGATTACAGTAAGCTGCTTGTCGGATGCCAGGATTTGCCACATAACACATGCACTCAGGTCACTCAACAACAGGTATGATTATGACTCTATCATCATTCATGTTGGTGTGAATGACCTGGGATGCATCTCTCTGGACTACATGAAATGAGATATGAAGGAGCTCTGAGATCTGGTATCCCAGTCAGGCAAGACCCTAGCCCTGAGTAGCATCCTGCTCTTACCCAGAATTATACCACAGTACAAGGACAAAATGATTGATTTCAATAATTGGCTAAGTTTCTGGTGTCATTCTAAGGGGATCCAGCATCTGTCTGCCTGGGACAACATGGTCGACAGACCATGATGCTTTGCCAGAGATGGTCTGCACCTGTCACCCCTGGGATTCCAGATACTGGCTAAGGCTCTTGCCACCCCTATAGTGCCTTTTTTAGGCAAGGTTCAAATGCTAAATTCACCACCATAACAGGTACAAGCAAGCAAACTCTGAGGATAATGCTATTCAATGCTAGAAGTCTAAACCTCAAAATGCACTCATTTGAGGCAATCCTAAAAATGGAGAGCATTGACATCTGTACAGTAACAGTGACCTAGTTCAAGGCTCCAGAGAGCACCACTGTATTACCAGGCTATAATTCATACCACACCTTTCGGCCATCTAACCTGGACCGAAGCATTAAAGACGGAGGCGTATCAGTATTCATCAAGGATATCCACACCTCCAGGCTAGTTGCTCAACATAATGCATCCGAAATTATCCAAGTGCAACTATCACTGGGTAAGACTGCAATCCAGGTTGTAGCTTGTTACAGATCCCCCACCATGCCCCAGGATTCCTACTCTTCATTGCTTAAGATACTGGAAAATATTAAGGTACAACCCAATACCTTAATTGTGGGTGAGTTCAACTACCCCACCATCAACTGGGAAAGCTACTCATGTACCAACTCATTCGCTCAATGTTTTTTGGAATTCATAAACTCCAGTGCCTTGGATCAGCTTGTCCACACCCCCACCAGGGGCAGCAATATCCTGGACCTGGTCATTACCAATATGGGTAACTGGTGTTCCATGCCAGAAGTCAACTCCTCACTGGTCAGATCCAACCACAAGCTAATCACCCTAGACATCCACACCCCCCCCCATTAAGGAAACCACCATCAAAAACTACTCCAAAGCCAACTTCATGTTACTTAAGACAAAAGTGGCAAACGTCACAATAGCCACCCAGATGGATAATAGAAGTCGACTGCTGAATCTTACGCAAATGCACTGTATAAGCACATACATGAGTGCATGGATCGTGCCATCCCCAACATAACCAAGATGCTATCCTCCAAAAAAAGGAAGCCAATCTGGTGGTCATCTTCCATAAACAAACTCTACAACAGAAGGAAGAAGCTGTTGCAAAAAAGAGTAAAAACCCCAGATTAGAAGAACTCCCTGGTCAGCCTCAGCAAGAAGCTGAGATCTCTCATAAAATCCTCCAAAGCCAGTTATGGAAATAAAATTGCCACTGATTCAAAAGACAACCACAAAGCATTCTACAGCTATGTCAAAAATCTCAATGGCAACACTCAAATCTGCTCTCAGCTGCAGCACAATGGCACTAAATATACAGAACCAACCGATATCGCCAACATCCTGGCAGATAGGTTCAGTGTTACCTTTACCCCCTTCTCACCCATCAAAGGATCCATCTTAATACTGGAAGAATGTAAAGCCCCTGTAATCATGGATGAACAAGTAAAGACCACCCTCTCCAAAGCCAAAAACACAGCATCCATGGGACCAGACAACATTCCAGGCTGCATACTGCATGAACTACAAAACGAACTAGCACCCTACCTAAGTGCCATGTACAATCATAGCCTCACCTCAGGCTATGTGCCTACTGTATGACGTACAGCGACAGTTATCCCACTCCACAAAGGTGGTGCTACCATGGACCCCGGTAACTGCCATCCCATTAGCCTGACAAGCCTGGTCTGCAAGGCCATGGAACGTATCATCTTGGAGGTTATAAACAAAGACATAGGTAGCCACCAATTCCTGGACCCCACTCAGTTTGGGTTTGTAAAAGGTAGATCATGTCTACTAAACCTATTTGACTTCTTTGAAACAGTCATGAGAGCCGTAGATGAGGGCAAGGTAGTGCACATAGCCTATCTTGACCTTGCCAAGGCTTTTGACACCACCCCCCACTCTGGAATTGTTGATAAACTCACTAAGTTGGGCATAAACTGCTTTGTCACAAAATGGGTGGCCAACTGGCTCACTGACAGAACTCATACAGTAAAAGTTGCCGACTCCAAGTCTGACTTCAGATCAGTGACAAGTGGAGTACCACAGGGTTTGGTCCTGGGTCCTCTCCTGTTTGACATCTACTTCTCTGAAGTGCAGGCCAACACAGAATGTCTTTGGCTAACAAAGTTTGCAGATGACTGCAAACTGGGAGCGATAATTGAATCACAAAATGATGTTGATATTCTACAAAAGGGTCTCACAGAGACAGATGCTTGGTGTCAAAAGTCATGGCCTCAAGCTCAATGCCAAGAAGTGCATTGTCATCCCCTTTGGGAAAAACTCGGTACCTATGAACTACCACATAAGTGGTAGCTCACTAAACACTGAAAGTGTGATAAGAGATCTCGGGATACAGGTGGATAGTAGTCTCTCCTTTGATAACCACGTCACCACATTAGTCAGGAAATCCTTATACATGGCACACCTCATCAAAAAAGGGTTATCCTCTAGAAAAAAGGAGGTCATTGTTCCTCTCTACTCATACGTCATTAGACTAGTCATAGAGTACAATGCCCATTTGGCATGTATCTCACAAGACACCTACAACAATTGGAGAGGCCAAAGAAATACCTCACTAAGAGGATTACCGGCCTCAAACAGATGCCATATGTAGACCGTCTCAAAAAACTCCAGCTCTACTCCGTCGCATATCACCTACTCACAGGCGAACTCTGCCTAACATACAAAGCTATGTCAAACCCAGAGCTGTTGGACATGCTGCACTTAAAGAAATACCAATCTCTCAATACCACACACTCCATGGACCTAAACCTTGTCACCACAATAAACAGAGCATGCTGGAGACATAGATTCATGTCCCAGAGACTCCCTATACTTTGGAACAAACTCCTCATTCCTGTCAAGCTGGCCCTCTTTAAGAAAAACCTTGACGACTGGATGGGAAGTAGAAAATTCACCCCAGGGATCACTTCTACAGCACTGCTTGACAGGGGCACAGGAAAATAATTTTCTTGGGTGGCGAAAGCCAGAGAACCTTTTTGGCTAGGCTTATATAGGTCCTAGGGCTGATAGGCTAGTACTTACCTATGAACCTATACTTGATGAACAGTATTAAGTAGTTAGCTTTCATATGTTAATGACATGTATACCTTGTATTTACATTGTACATTGTACTAACATAAGGAAATATTGACAATGACACACCAACCAATGAAGATTTACATACAGTGATCTTGAGCTGAATAGTCCGGAATCCTTGGGAGTCACTCAACTGTATGACAACTGCAATTATCAGTACACCATAATGTGAAACACCTAGATGTCATTCACACTACCATAATGTCCATGGCTAAGGTGATGTATGAGTTATCTTAGCATTACGTAATGAATTGTGATCAATGCATTGTTGTTTGTGAAGTCATCTTCCCTGTTTGGAAAGTAATTAATAACTTCATTCAAGCTCTATGGTCAGATAGATGTAATATTTCTAAATCTTTAGTTTTATTTAATGCTTCAATTCCTGAAGTGCCACTTCTTTGGTCTATTCTTGCTAGCATTACGCAATGAATTATGATCAATGCATTGCTGTTTTGTCTGCCAGTCAAGACACATTCCTATTTAACAAAACATATGATGTACACTACATACATGTGCTGTCTGACACTTGTAGTAAGACTTCTGCTGTGATGTTGGCAGTTGATATAATGTACAATACATCTGTATTTAGATAGGCAAATGTTCAAATCCAGCAGTAACTGAATTGTGACTACAGTGCTAGGTAGGACTGGCTTCACCCACATCCCTGACATGTACACTTCCACTCAGGATAAGCATTTACACTTGGAGAGAAATTCCTCAAAAATCTTATCCCCTTTTAGCCCAGACATCAGCTCTGTAACACACAGATGAGATCTTCTACTTAACTGCACTCTGTTTCTCACTTGTAATAAGACATCTTCTGTAGTGTAAGTGGCTAATACACAGTTCTCTAAATTGTGTACTTAAGTAGATGTTTGAATTCAGCAACAACTCACGTGTTTGTGTGTGTGTGTGTGTGTGTGTGTGTGTGTGTGTGTGTGTGTGTGTGTGTGTGTGTGTGTGTGTGTGTGTGTGCGTGACTCTAGTGCTAGGGAGGACTGGCTTAGCCAGCAGATGTGCTATCTTCATTTACACTGGGGGTGGGCTCCCCCATTAGTTTTGGTCCCTTTCAGCCCAAACATCTGATTTGCAACACATTGTTGAGGTCATAGGATCATAGGAGCATAAATAATATGATCATAGGAGGTTACAAGGCTAACGGCCCTAGATCCTTTTAAGCCTAGCCATTCATGCCCCAATTTTCACAATTATCAATATAGATGGGCTAGAACAGTTTTAACATATGCCTGTACCTTAGGGCATCTACAAACTGTTCCTGTACATAAGGGCCACAGGAGATAAGCTAGGGGTGAATTTGCAATTTACCATCCATTGGTACAAATTGTGTTAAGATAGGCTTGGGGAAGAGCTCTGTTTCACATGGATGGTGAGCCTGTTGCAGAGAAGGGGAAATCTCTTAGACACATACCTGTCTCTCCAATATGTTTTTTTTATGTCACCGACAAGGTTTAGATCCTTAGACCATGCAATTCTAGTGCTGTTTGTTTTGTGAAAGTGTAACAGATCCATCCAGGCTGGATCAGAGAATGCCATGTAGATTAGGTATAGATCACCTCTTAGTAGTCTGTAGAAGACTGAGTACAGGATCAGAGCTTTGAGGTGGTTCACATAGGACATATTATTTGCACCCTGTATTCTTTTTAGCGAGGATCCTCTGTGGTCACTCCAGCTGTTGGAAATGCTGGTCAAGTATATGCCAAAGAGTGCCTTGTACTTGATTATTGGTATAATAAGGGCTGAGTACGGTGGGACTATGATCTCCTTAGATCTGAATGCCATGCCCTTACTTGTAAGTTGGGTCATGTAATGGATTTTCTCACTACCATTGACACATGGTGATGAAAATTCAGGTAGCTGTCAATTTGAGTTCCCAAGTCCCTTAAAACTGAGCTTACTCTTAGAGGAGTGTTATCAGTGTTGTAATTTGCAGGGATGGTCATCTTCCCAAAAGGTATAATTATTAATTTTTGTATTGAGTTTCAGGCCATGGTTCTGGCACCAGTTATTTGTTTGTATCAGACCTTCCCAGAGGATAACTAAATCTTTTGGGGATTTAATATTTGCACCCAGCTTGCAGTCATCAATAAATTTGGTCAGTCAAAGATGATCTACATTTGCCTTGACTTGAGAGAAGTATTTTCCAAACAGGAGAGGTTCTAGTACCGGGCCTTGTGGGACACAACTAGTAACAGGCATCTTGGTGAGGTGGCTCTCCCACTCTAACTTCATGTGTCCTATCTGTGACCCATTTGGCTACCCATTGGGTGACATAGGGATTTATGCCAAAATTTGTGAGTTTGTCTATAATACCTGAGTGAGGTATTGTGTCAAATTCCTTTGTCAGTTCAAGGTAGGCAGTATGCACCATTTTGTCCTCATCCATAGCTCTAGTGACCTTCTCAAAGAAGTCCATCAAGTTTAGTCAGCATGACTTGCCCCTGGCAAAACTAATGGGTCCAGTGCTTGAATATTTGCTACATCTTTGTTTGTCATGTCAATACTAATTATTCTTTCCATGGCTTTAAATATAAGACTAGTCAAACTTATTGGTCTGTAGTTCCCTGGGTCTGTTGATGGTCTGTCTTTGTATAGAGGGATGACTATTGCAGTCCTCCGTTCCCTAGGGATGAAGCCTGTCTGGAGGCTGTGGTTGAATAAAGATTCTAGTGGGCCTGACAGATTATGTTTCAAGCTATTTATGAGGCATCCTAGCATGTTATCAGGACCCATTAAAGTGTTTTTAGCTCTGGAGTCCGCATTGAGAACCTGTTCTGTTCTTTATTTATAGTTGGGGGAGAAATAACAGAAGGTATTTCCTGGGGGACTAGGGGTGATGGAGTGAAATTGGAGCTAAATTTATCAATCAGCAAATTAGTTATATCCCTCAATTCAATTTAGGAAGTTCCATTTACTATTTGTTCAACACTGTTGAGTGTTTCCTTTAAAGTTGTGTGTGTAACTGAAAAATGCCTTATAGTTATCCTTAGTCTGTGAGGCTATTTTTGCCTTGAAATTGACTTTGGTCGACTTGATTAGTCCCAAGTTGCTTTTTGTGAATGATGAGGGAGATATTTGTCTTTTGGGCATATTCCTTCTTATTTTTGGACAGGATTTTCTTTCTTTTATTGTACAACCTATTTATACCAGGGTCCACCAATGGGTTTTTTTTTGGAGTTTGTCCGCAGTTTTCTTTTGGTTTGATACTACTGTTTCTGTACAATTATTTACATACTTGTAAAGGATTTCTGTAAACATTTTCATATAGGCCACTGTGTTCTCTGAGTTTTGGGAGGCTTGGAATTTATCTATGCTATCACTTAATAGGAAGTAGTTAGCCTTGAAAAAAAGTTCTTAAAGGTGGGAGTTCAGGCTTTATATTTATTTTAAGGGTTGCCACTTTGTGGTCTGATCTGATCACTGAGGACATTACACAAGGAGGGTGGTGAAATATTCCTTAATATTTGTAAGTACCAAATCCAGAATATCTGTACCCCTAGTGGGTGTGCCGACTAGCTGTTCCCAGCATGTTTGCATTGACAAAATACAGGAATCTTTGAGCCTGCATGTTAGTGGTTGAGTATGTATCCCGGTTTATGGTGAGATAGTTGAAATCACCCATGAATATGGTGTTGGGCTGAATTGTGACTCCTGTACATTCAAGGATGTGGTATGGTTATCCTGGATGATAGATGGGGATCTATAGCTAACAAGGATGTGGTACTGGAATTTGCCTAAGGTTAGTTGGACATAAGTAGCTCAGGAATGTTATATTGTTTGACCAATCTTGAGATATGCTTACATTTTATGTAGATTGATGCACCTCCACTCCTTGTCCAGTCTTGTGCAGTAGCTGGTCTAAATGTGTGAAGGCATTATACCTTTGTACTGGCATGGAGCCGTCTGCAGATTTAAACCATGTCTCAGTAATGCACAGATGTCAACACTTTCCAGGGTGAGAAGAGTTTCCATGGGGTGAATATTCTTGTTGAGACTCCTAGCACCGAGCAGCAACACCTTTAGTTTATTGTGCATAGAATGTACTGTGTTGGAAGGTTTATCTGATTGGCATTGCCTAAACAGGATACTATGGATGTGGATAGTGTTTGGTCCAATATCTAAATGCCTAATGGGGACAGGTGCAGACCACCCCTGGCAAAGCAGTGTGGTCTGTTGATCATGTCCTCTCAAATTGTATAATACTAGATCCCCTTAGAATGACACCAGTAACTAAGCCAATTGTTAAAGTCAATCATCTTCTGTTTCTATTGTGGTATCATCCTTTGAGAAGGTAAAATTCAGCTTAATGTTAGGCTTATACCTACCTGAGATTTATAATCTGAAAGCTCTGTCTTGTCTGTCCTCATATAGTCCAAGGAAGTACATCTGAAGTTACTAACACCAACATGGACTATGACAGTGCCACATTGGTGCTTGTGGTTCAATGTCCTGAGTGCATGTGTGATCTGGTGGATTCCTGCCTGATAGACAACTGACAGTAACTGTCATCTTATTCAACCTAATGAGAGAAGCATCAGTATGTCTTACAATACAATCTGTAGTGAGCAGTATATTGGGTCGTGTGTCAGTTTGCCTTAAGAGCAAGAGAGGTTGTGACATTATGAAATATGCTTGCATGAGTCTTGAGAAGTATTGTCATTGTAGGGTGTTTGGGAGGTTGCTGATGTGGTGTATAGGAGAGCTTTGAGGTTTGGGTAGATTATATTTAAGAGCTTCAGCATATGTGAGTTTATGTGTCTGATCTATAGTAGATGTAGTATGTGTGTTACTGGCAATCTGTTAAGAGATATCAGTGTCTATATGCAAGAGCTTTGTCTACAAAGATATAATGTAGTTACATCTCTCACATACTGTGTCAGTCATTTTAAGAATAAGGTGGTTATCAGCAAACATGAGACAATTGTTACATTGTCTCAAGAAGCCCATTTCCACCAGGCTGGCTAAAGAGACAGTAATAAAGTGTACATCCATGGCTGTGGATCCTGATTTTTGTGATCTACAAGCGGCATTGGAATCTGAGTTTGGAGTTGTTGAGCTGGAAGGAGATATCTTGGATTTATCTAAAACAACACTCTTGGGGTAATGCTTTTCATTGGGCAAATTAGCTTTCCACACTCAGCTAAATACTTGAGAAAATAGCAGATAAAGTTTTATATGAAAAATTACAACTTTAGGTGCCTGCTTTGATACAAGGCACTGCAAAACACTGCTGCACAGCTCAGTACAGGTTATAGGAGATGTGTTAGGGAGGAATCCAATCTGTAAACAGTTAAAATGCAATATATGTGTGTATATGTAAGGCTCAGATCTTACAGAAATTCACAATCCTCTCACTACTGTGAGAGATACTACAAGAGTAAGGACACAGACCCAGTAAAAAAATAGTAAAAATGCAATAGAAATGAAATAAACAAAGCTTAGATTCTGCATCAACTCACAATTTTCACTGTACTGGGAAGGACACTACAAGATTCAAGTCCTATACCAAGTTAAAATGCAAACAGCTGACTGTTGGTTAAAACAAGGAAAAATGCAGAAAAGAACAATACACGATTCAGATGAACATTCTGAATATTGCAGTATGCACTAGTTAAAATGAGATTATATAAAACACAGGCTAACTCAAGTTTTAATAGTCTAGTGGGAGTGGCTTATCAGTTTGAGCTATCAGTGTCCAGTACAAATAGCACTGGGAAGGGCGTTCAAACTCTAATTTACTGTAGGGGCAGGCAACTAAAAAGGCACTAAGTTTAAAAGCATAACAAGAGCTGTCTGGGTGATTGGGAAAAATCTAAAAAGCAATGAGGTCAAACAGTAGCTTTAAACTCATAATTCTTGTAGCTGTAGAGGAATGTAGGTGAATCATCCTTTCAAAAGTGATATATCTGAATTTGTAGTAAGACTTCTGTGGCACGAGCAAGTAATACACTGTTCACTAGACTGCATACTTAGGGAGGTGTTTAAATTCAGCAATGACTGACTGATATGAATGTAAGTGACTATAGTGCTTGGTCAGAGTTGCTTACCCAATAAATATGATGTGTATTTCTCAACTCAGGAGAAACATTTACACCAGGAAAGGGCTGGCCTATCAATTTCTTCCAATTTCAATTCATTTTATAGTTTCATAGGTAAGTATTAGACTAGCTACCCTTGTGGACCATTTAAAGGCTATATAATTTCCCTTTTTTTACTTGAATAACCCATCCCATTTGGATATAGATTGATCTAACCCAGCCCATGGTCAATAATTTTATTTTAGCCCAAACGTTTGCTTTTTAAAACACTGATGAGGTCATCCATTCAAATGTGGTCTAGCTCACACTTGTAGTAAGACTTCACCTGTGTCATTGGACATTAATGCAATTTTATCTAGCATGTGAACATAGGTAGGCAAGTGTTCAAATCTATCACTCCTTAAATAATGTAAGCCTGTGTTACTACAGTGACAGGGATGACTGGATTATCCAACATATGTGATATGTGTACCTCTGCTCAGACAAATCCTTGACACAGGGAGAGGCCTCAGACTACTCTTTCAGTCACTTTTAAGCCACACATATGCCTTGCAACACAGTGATGATGGCATGCCTTCAAATATGTTCTGTCTCCTACTTGCAGTAAGACTTATCCTGTGACATGTGCAGTTAATTCGCTATTCTCTAGATTGTGGACTTAGATAGGTAGCTGTTTAAATTCAGCAAGTTTAACATACTGTGTTAGTGTAGTAACATGAAAGACCACCTTACCTAACATTCCTCAAAAATATTTCCATCTGTTTTAGGTCAAACATAGGCCTTTCAACACATTGAGGATGTCATTTCATTCAAATATGTGTTAAGTGACACTTGCGTTAAGATTTCTCCTGTGGCATATGCAGTTAATACTGACTTCTACAGCATATAGACTTAGGAAGGTGTTCAAATCTAGTAATGCATATGTGAAAAGCAATTTTGATGGACTGGAGTGGCTTACCCAGCAGATGGTGATATGGCTAACAAACAGTTGTGTAAACAGTAACATAGTTAAAGTATTTTGATCCCTCAAAATACATTTTAGGGGATGTGTGACCATTCAAAGCATTGCTTAATCACTAGAAAATGGAAATCATAATCTAAACCAACTAAATTAGAAGTAATGAATATAGTAACAGAGATAAAACAATTGGAATTGAGATCTTTAGAAAAGGGTTGGAACAGACTATATAGGAAAAATGGGAATTGTGGGAACAATACATAGAGGGGAGAAATGAGGTTTAAGAGAAGGCAGGACTTAAATGAGCTATGTAATGTCTGACCCAAAATGAATGGGTAGATTATAAGTGATGTTCATAGATTCATAGGTAGGTACTAGGCTATTGTCCCCAGGGCCTATACAAGCCTAGCCAAAAAGGTACCCTGATTTTCACCACCCAAGAAAATTATTTTCCTGTGCCCCTGTCAAGCAGAACCACAGAAGTGATCCCCGGGGTGAATTTGCTATTACCCATCCAATCATCAAGATTTTTCTTGAAGAGTGCTAATGAGGAGCTCTGTTTGACATAGATAGGTAGTCTGTTCCAGAGTATGGGAGGTCTCTGGGACAGGAATCTCTCCCTCCAGCATGTTCTGTTTATTGTGGTGACAAGGTTTAGGTCCCTAGAGCATGTAGCTCAGAGGTATTGGGATTTCTATAAGTGAAGCATGTCCAACAGCTCTGGGTTTGACATAGCTTTGTATGTTAGGCAGAGATCGCCTCTGAGTAGGCGATATGCGATGGAGTAAAGCTGGAGTTTTTTGAGTCGGTCTGCGTAAGGCATCTGTTTGAGGCCAGTAATCCTCTTCATGAGGTATTTTTTCGGCCTTTCCAGTTGTTGTAGATGTCTTGTGAGGTACATACCAAAAGGGGCATTGTACTCTATAATGGGTCTAATGAGTGATGAGTAGAGGGGAACAATAACCTCTTTTTTTCTGGATGAGAAACCTTTTGTGATGAGGTGTGCCACATAAAAGGATTTCCAATTTCAATTAATTTTATAGTTTCATAGATAAGTACTAGACTATCTACCCTTGTGGGCCATTTAAAGCCTAGATGGTTTCCCTTTTTCTACTTGAATAACCCATCCCATTTGGATATAGATTAGCCTTACCCAATCCATGGTCAATAATTTTATTTTAGCCCAAACATTTGCTTTTTAAAATACCGATGAGGTCATCCATTCAAATGTGCTCTAGCTCACACTTGTAGTAAGACTTCACCTGTGTCATTGGACATTAATGCAATGCTATCTAGCATGTGAACTTAGGTAGGCAGGTGTTCAAATCTGTCACTCCTTAAATAATGTAAGCCTGTGTTACTACAGTGACAGGGATGACTGGATTGTCCAACATATGTGGTATGTGCACCTCTGCTCAGACAAATCCTTGACACAGGGAGAGGCCTCAGACTACTCTTTCAGTCACTTTTAAGCCACACATATGCCTTGCAACACAGTGATGATGGCATGCCTTCAAATATGTTCTGTCTCCCACTTGCAGTAAGATTTCTCCTGTGACGTGTGCAGTTAATTCACTATTCCCTAGATTGTGAACTTAGATAGGCAGCTGTTTAAATTCAGCAAGTTTAACATACTGTGTTAGTGTAGTAACAAGAAAGACCCCTTACCTAACATTCCTCAAAAATATTTCCATCTGTTTTAGGTCAAACATAGGCCTTTCAACACATTGAGGATGTCATCTCATTCAAATATGTGTTCAGTGACACTTGCTATAAGACTTCTCCTGTGGCATATGCAGTTAACATTGACTTGTACAGCATATAGACTTAGGAAGGTGTTCAAATCTAGTAATGTATATGTGAAAAGCAATGTTGATGGACTGGAGTGGCTTACCCAAGAGATGGTGATATGGCTAACAAACGGTTGTGTAAACAGTAACATAGTTAAAGTATTTTGATCCCTCAGAATACATTTTAGGGGATGTGTGACCATTCAAAGCATTGCTTAATTACTAGAAAATGGAAATCAAAATCTAAACCAACTATATTAGAATTAGTGAATATAGTAACAGAGTTAAAACAGCTGGAATTGAGATCTTTAGAAAAGGGTAGGAGCAAACTATATAGGAAAAATGGGAATTGTGGGAACAATACATAGAGGGGAGAAATGAGGTTTAAGAGAAGGCAGGACTTCAATGAGCTATGTAATGTCTGACCGAAAATGATTGGGTAGATTATAAGTGATAATAACCCAGCCACTGGGGATACACAAGCCAGTGCATTTCTTTGTGCTGGTCCCAAGCCTGGATAAATGGGGAGGGTTGCATCAGGAAGGGCATCTGGCATAAAATTTTGCCAAATCATCCATGCAGACAACAGTACAGAAATACATACCGGATCGGTTGAGGCCCAGGTTAACAATGACCGCCACCAGTACTGTTGGCCAACAGGGTGCTGGCAGAAATTGGCTACTGTTGGCCAAAGGAGGAGAAGAGGGGGAAAGGCATGCCTGAAGGCAGGTAAAGGCTAGGACTTTGATAATGAGGGTCAGAACTTTGAATGTTGGCAGCATGACTGGTATAGGGAGAGAGCTAGCTGATATGATGGACCAAAGGAAGGTTGGTATATTGTGTGTGCAAGAGACCAGATGGAAGGGGAGCAAGGCTAGGTGTATTGGAGGCAGTTTCAAATTGTTTTATCATGACGTGGATGGGAGGAGAAATGGCGTATGCATTATCTTGAAGGAACAGTATGCTCAGAGTGTTTTGGAGGTGAAAAGAGCACCGGATAGAGTGATGTTTATGAAGCTGGAAATTGATGGTGCAATGATGAATGTTGTTAGTGCATATGCTCCACAAGTTGGGTGTGCAATGGATGAGAAAGAAAAATTTTGGAGTGAGTTGGATGAAGTGGTGATGACTTTACCCAAGGGTGAGAGACTGGTGATTGGAGCAGATTTCAATGGGCATGTTGGTGAAGGGAACAGAGGGGATGGGGAAGTGATGGGTAGGTATGGTGTTAAACAAAGGAATGCAGAAGGTCAGATGGTAGTGGATTTTGCAAAAAGGATGGACATGGCTGTGATGAATACATATTTTAACAAGAGGGAGGAGCATAGGGTGACATACAAGAGTGGAGGAAGATGCGCACAGGTGGATTATATTTTGTGTAGAAGGGCCAGTCTGAAGGAGATTGGGGACTGTAAAGTGGTGGCAGGGGAAAGTGTAGTTAGGCAGCATAGGATGGTGGTTTGTAGGATGACATTGGTGATCAAGAAGAGGAGGATGAGTGTGAGGCAACACCAAGGATCAAATGGTGTAAATTGAAAAAGGGTAATTGTGAGGTGATGCTCAGGGAAGAGTTAAGACAGGCACTGGGTGGCAGTGAAGAGTTACGAATAGCTGGGTAACTACAGCAGATCTAGTAAGAGAGATGGCGAGAAAGATGTTTGGTGTGACATCTGAAAAGAGGAAGGAGGACAAGGAGACCTGATGGTGTAATGAAGAAGTACAGGAGAGTATACAGAGAAAGAGGTTGTCGAAGAAGAAGTGAGATTGTCAAAGAGATGAAGAAAGTAGACAAGAGTATAAGGAGATGAGGTGCATGGCAAAGAGAGAGGTGGCAAAGGCTAAGGATAAGGCATATGAAGAGTTGTATAAAAGGTTGGACACTAAGGAAGGAGAAAAGGACCTGTACCGACTGGCTAGACAGAGGGACCGAGCTAGTAAAGATGTGCAGCAGGTAAGGGTGATAAAGGATAATGAGGGAAGCATGCTCACAAGCGAGGAGAGTGTGTTGAGCAGATGGAAAGAGTACTTTGAGGGGTTGATGAATGAAGAGAATGAGAGGGAGAGAAGGTTGGATGATGTGCAGATAGTGAATCATGAAGTGCAGTGGATTAGCAAGGAGGAAGTAAGGATAGCTATGAAGAGGATGAAGAACGGAAAGGCTGCTGGTCCAGATGACATACCTGTGGAAGCATGGAGGTGTTTAGGTGAAATGGCAGTGGAGTTTTTAACTAGATTGTTTAATGAAATCTTGGAAAGTGAGAGGATGCCTGAGGAATGGAGAAAAAGTGTTTTGGAACATATTTTTAAGAATAAGGGTGATGTGTAGAGCTGTAGTAACTACGGAGGGATTAAACTGATCAGTCACAGCATGAAGTTATGGGAAAGAATAGTGGAAGCTAGGTTAAGAAGGGAGGTGATGATTAGTGATCAGCAGTATGGTTTCATGCAAGGAAAGAGCACTACAGATGCAATGTTTGCTCTGAGAGTGTTGATGGAGAAGTACAGAGAAGGTCAGAAGGAGTTGCATTGTGTCTTTGTGGATTTGGAGAAAGCATATGACAGGGTGCCTAGAGAGGAGTTGTGGTATTGTATGAGGAAGTCAGGAGTGTCAGAAAAGTATGTAAGAGTGGTACAGGATATGTACAAGGGTAGTGTGACAGCGGTGAGGTCTGCAGTGGGAGTGACGGATGCGTTTAAGGTGGAGGTGGGATTACATCAAGGATCAGCTCTGAGCCCTTTCTTATTTGCAATGGTGGTGGACAGGTTGACAGATGAGATCAGACAGGAGTCCCCGTGGACTATGATGTTTGCAGATGACATTGTGATCTGTAGTGAGAGTAGGGAACAGGTGGAGGAGACCCTGGAGAGGTGGAGATATGCTCTAGGGAGAAGAGGAATGAAGGTCAGCAGGACTAAGACAGAATATATGTGTGTGAATGAGAGGGAGGATAGAGAAATGGTGAGGATGCAGGGAGTAGATGTGGCGAAGGTGGATGAGTTTAAGTACTTGGGATTAACAGTTCAGAGTAATGGTGAGTGCGGAAGAGAGGTGAAGAAGAGAGTACAGGCAGGATGGAATGGGTGGAGAAGAGTGTCAGGAGTGATTTGTGACAGACGAGTACCAGTAAGAGTTAAGGGAAGGTCTACAAGAGGGTAGTAAGACCAGCTATGTTATATGGGTTGGAGACAGTGGCATTGACAAAAAGGCAGATGTTTCTTGTTTAAAAAAGGCAGGGATTAATTCATGTAATTTTGCTTAGGTTATATGATATATAGCAATATATGTGAAGTATAATGTTTGTTAATGTTAATTTGTTAACACAGTTTGATTACTTTTGTGTACATAAATGCAAATTTGCCTATGTCACAAGTGATACTTCAGTAAAGGTCTTTAACAAAAAAAAATGTTGCTTAGGTTAGACCTTGAATGTTGCCCTTTCTGACACCTGTACCTTAAAGTCCTCTGTAGCATAAGCAGGTAATATACAGCTCTTTAAAGTGTGGACGTAGGCTGGCATTTAAATCTCGTAATGTATGTCTGTCAGACAATAGAGCTAGACAGAAGTGGCTTATCCAAATGATGCTCACAGCTGTGTGAACATTAACAGTAAGTGCTTTGAGGCCTCAAACTACATTTTAGGGTAGCCATAATGATTCCAACATGCAACTGATATAATTCCTTCAAGTGTGCTTTATGATACATCAGATATGTTTATTTCTGTGGCATCAGTGTTTGATATTCAACTCTATGAATGATGACCTTAGACAGATATTTGAATCTGGCAAAGATTAACTACTGAGTGTATAAGAGAATGGTTGGATTCAATAAACTCCATGTAGGTTCCATGCAGAGACTACACAGAGTGTGTTCATGTATGTGATACTGCTCATCATTGTGCAGTCTTGTGCCATGAATACTAATGATGTACAGCACCCATAAGCAAGGTTTCGAGGCTCACCCTGGTGTTACTGGCTGTGAAACCTCTATACTGAAAGTGGATTATACCACACAAGCTGTTAGTGCCAGTAATGTGGTGAACAGTAAACTAATGAGGAGACAAAGGGCAAGAATTCATTTTCTGAAGGATATGAAGTACAGAACAGTTATGTATGTCATTAAATATTGACTGAAATCATCTGGGATTTCAAAATAAACCACACATTTTACACAGGCCAAAAATATGATGCAAATATCTGGACATTCTGCAAAGCTGTGGACAGTCTGCTTTTTCTCTTTTAATTTCTCTGTTTTTTTTTTTGCCAGTGTTTGCACGATGTGCTGCTTGGCATAAACATGTTTAGCTGTGCTCACCTGGTTTATGTGAAAAGCAGCAGCACAAAAACTGGAGGAATGGACCACCCAGGTATGAGGGTTGTAGACAGGACCCAGACAGCCACACATATGAACCAGATGCATTCAATTAATAATATTGTGCATTGCGCAAACACACTAAGCAGTGTTGTACTATGATTTACAGAAAGAACCTTACAATAACTACTAAGGTAGCAT
Organism: Protopterus annectens; assembly: GCF_019279795.1. Lineage (NCBI taxonomy): Eukaryota > Metazoa > Chordata > Ceratodontiformes > Protopteridae > Protopterus > Protopterus annectens. The sequence continues at coordinate 533,278,059 of NC_056725.1, read as the reverse complement.
ATATCATCTCACTAATCTTGTGGCAGCAGGTGTTAAGTGTAGGTGTGATTCGTGCAGATGATCCGGGGTTCTAGTACAGGGTGTGCAAATTTTGTTTTACTCTTGTGAGATTGCAGATAATAGCAATTAAGTGCAGCATGCACAACGTTTTTCTCAACCTTCTTGTGGCAATAGTTGTAAGTGCAGGAGAACCATAGACATGGTCCATTTGACTAGACCATTTACACAAGTGTCTGTATAGAAATAATCTTGAAATTGCAGTGCTTGCCACTGTTGTGCGTCACTTCACATCGTGCAAACATGGTGCCCAATATTGCACACCTTTGCTTACCTTGTTTGTGTGATGGTAAATATTGCACAATGTTTTCAAATGTTACAAAACCAAAATGTGCGCACTCTCAATAAGTGCAAGATGTGCAATAGGTGGGAAACAGCAGCATATAAAATGCAAGTTGGGGGAAATGCTCAGACATTGATTTTGAACTATGGCAGCCATGTCTGGAGTTGCTGGAGTGGAGTTGCTGGAGAGGGTGTGCACATTTGGGCATAATGGTGTTTTGTTTTGTTTTTTCCACAGCTGCTGTGAACCGAGTCTTGAATGTTCAGTTCCATGCCACATATCTAATAAAGATGTGAGAAGCATGTGGTATGTATGCTCCAGAAAAGTACTGTCTAAATAGTATTTTAATAATAATGATAATAATAACAACAACAATAATAATATTAATAATAATAATTTTCTATAGTAATTTTGTAGCATTAAAAGTTAAAGACCACTTGGTTGGTATTTAATAGAGTTGTATCAAATTGAGCATGCATACCCAACTGTAAAAGAAACGATGCATACCTTTGTCTGCTGCACAAAGCAATAGTGCCATATTCTCAAATAACAGTAAGCATACATCTCTAAAGTGTAAAAGAAAAATATGCATGCAGTAGTCTGTAGGACAAAAGAACAGTCCAGTATTTTAGCGAAGTTATTGGTTGTGGGTTAAAAAAACACACTTTCCAAATTTACAGTACTGTTAGATTTTCATCATTATTGGAATGTAGTGTCATACCTCTATACCAGTGGCACAAATGGCTTTCTGTAAACTGTAATCAGTATAATTGGAACACAAATATGTGCAATATATGCACACATCAAGGATTGGTGGCTACAATCTGTACTGTAGTGTGCCTCTGGGTAGTCTTAAAAGTAGGGAAAATCTTGTTAGGAGTTTGTAGTGTTAAAAGTAAAGGTAACAAAATAGTCAAATAATGGTATCAATGCTTTGTATGTCACATTTGAAGTTACTAATGTTCTCCCTTTTTTTCTCTCACCCCAACCTTTTTCTCTTTCTTTTTTCTTTTTTGTATTTCCCACAGCACAGTGGGAAAGAACTGTCCCACGGGATCCAGCTTCCCCACTCCACCAGATACAGCTCCACTGCCTAGCACATCTGGTGCAGAACCTGGTAGCACCCCCTCTGCTGTCCATGCACTACCCAGCCATTCAGGTAGTTCTGCTCCAGAGGATAGGCCTGTGGCTCCCTCCAGGAGTAGTGGCAGAGGTGGTGAGTTTATAACCCATGACAAACTGCCAAGGATGGTGTGTAAGATTGATTGTCTCACTGTTGATGCATGCCTATGCCGGATGGAGACACTGCTCTCCATCATTGTACTAAATAACACAAGGAGATGCAGATGTCAGACATTGTAGCCATCAGCACATTGAGCTGACAGTGATGACAGTCCACTTTGTGAGAACTCAATTCTTACTGCGACCCAAGTTGACATCCTTGGGTTCACAATGTCCCCACCCTCACCCCAGCCATGGTGTTCACCTACCTCATGTCTCCCTCACTATCCCTCTCAATTGTCTTGTTTGTCTTGTCTGTCTGCAATTTCTTCCTCACCTGCCCAACTTACCACACCCAAACATTCCTACTCTTGTCTTGTTTGTCATTAAATATGTAATAAACACAAATACACACAAAAAAAAATAAAAAAAGAGAGTGAGAGAGAAAAGGGTTGATGTGAGAGGCAAAAAGGGAGAACATTAGTAACTTCATATGTGACATGCAATGCACTGATACAATTATTTGACTCTATTCTATTACCTTTGCTTTTAACAGTATCAACTCCTAATAAATACTTTTGTTTACTCTTAAGACTACCTAGCTCCTAACAGATGCACAATATACTACAAATTTCAGTAAACAATCCTTGATGTGTGCATAGATTGCACATATGTGTAGTCCAAATATGATGATTACAGTTTACAGCAAGCCAGTGATGACCCTGCTGTACAGCTCTGATGTTATATTACAATATTTATAAAACCTTAACAGTACTGTATATTTGGGAAGTGTGGATTTTGAAGGCAAGCGTATGACTACTTTGTAATATTGAACTGTTGTTTTGCCCTTCAAAGTAATTCATGCATACGTTTGTATTACAGTTAAGAAATTAATGCTTAATTTGATACAGCTGTATCATTAACAAATAAATGCATCATAACTTTTAATGCTAAAATAACTCCACTGTTTGGATGGATACATACCACATGCATCTTGCATCCATACCAATCTAGTGGCATGGGTTCGCACATTCAGTTGCCAGTCTGTGATGGCTATGGAAAAAACAGAACAGAACAGAATACCATCAAGCATACCAATCCTGACTATATCCAGCTTTTAACTCTGACAAGTAGTCTCTGTAAGTGATACTTACACATCATACATTCCTCGACCCAATGGTCAAGGTCATTCCTATTCCTCATCCTGAGGTCTCCGTAGTGGTTTATACATTGTTTGCCAGTGCAGGGGATACTAGTAGTATGGGTCAGAGCCCATGCCAGACTATTCTGTGCCTCTGCCTTGTAATCCGAGCTACAGTATTCCCTCTGCAACAGTCTGGGCCCATATTAATTCACTAGGAGTCCAACAAACACTTTGAAATCTGGACACCCTGTGTTTGAGCACAGAATCTCAAAACTCTCCAGGAATGCCAACCATGGCTATCACAGATCAATACCAATGTAGAATGATGTCTTCCTGTCAATTGCAGGTAACATGCCTACTGGGAGTGTGCACTTTCTGGATTTGCAACATTTGAAAGTGTTGTGCATCACTTATCATCACGCAAACACATTGCGTGACAATGCTTGCTGCCAGGAAATGTGTTTGCGTGATGGCTAATAGTATTAATTGAGTGCATCTAGTGTATGTTTCTGGTTGTCTGGGTCCTGTCTACTACCTGGGTGGCCCATTCTTCTGGTTTCTGCAGTGATGCTCTATGTGCAAACAAAATCTGCATAGCCAAAGCCATTTCTGCTAAGCGGCATATTGTACAAACAGTGCCCACCCCCCAAAAAAAAACAAAAAGGAAAAAAGTATAAAATGTGGATAATTAGTTAAAATGCAGAAAATCAATCTATGACATACAGAGTAGGAACTGTTATTACACAAGAGATGTGACTATATATGTATGGATCCCAACTCCCACTGCAATGCACTGTCACAAAACAGGAAGGGGGAACTTATCCATCTTTGCCCCACAAACACTTTTGCAGAAAATACATGAAGTAATTCCTCACACAGCCAAGTACAACTGAATGTACACTGATATCAAGGCATGACCTGTTATTTGTAAATGTATTCTATGTAGTATATTTGGATGTAATGCACTTACTGATCAGGTAACCTGCTTTGATTATTTCTTGCAAGTATACAGCTGTGTCGCAGCTTTCTGTGTTTCTTGGATATGCATCAGTTATCTGACCAGTACTTAGAGACATGCAGTGCGTAAACCAGTCTATATCATTTACCTTACAATTTTATTTATTTTTATTTATTTATTTTACATTTGTTGACTGGGATATTCCATCTGGGTGTAAGCCCATTTTCAGTGGAGGCCCAGGGAGAAAAGCTCCAATAGAAACAAGAATAACATTGACAGGTACAGTGTAGATTTTACATAGAATTTTACAGAAATATTTAGAGAAAAAAAGAAAGTACATCATATTACACAATAGGCACATTATGTATAAAGAGAAAGTTATTACAATTGTATATTTGAGTCATAGTATATGTATGTATATATTTATTTTACAGAGCAGGAGTACATCTTTAGTTGTGCATCTGTGTACACTTTAATATGTATACAAATGTATACCCTTACAAAAAGATATATGAATTATCACCTTAGTGTATGATGTGTGAGGATATTCACATGGAACAATATGATATGCAGTTGTCATCAAATTAATGGAAGGTTGGATGCTACAAACAAACATAGACTGCTGTTTTGGGGGTGGGGAGCAAATGTGGGTTCCTGTCATGGAACATGCACGAATATAATGTTCTTTAATGGGAGGTGGAGCCAGGCTGAGCTACTGTTTTGGCACAAACAAGGCTATGTTGCTCTTGTTACTTGCCTTGCGAATCCTTCCAGTTTTATCTTGTGAAGGTGGTGGAGCTGGAAACTGCTATTTGTCTCATTTCATTTGAACTTCTCTGTTATGATTTCCCATTTCAAATGTATGGTGCTAAACTGAGGGCATGCAGTCATCATTACTTTGGGGATGTATCAATGTGTGAATCTTTGAGGCCTGAGGCCTACTACTTGCCAATGGACACCTACAAGTCAAATCACTCTCTGCTATCACATGTGACATTCATTTCTGTACAAGTCTCCCACCTTGTAGTTACTTACTGTACAAAGTGATGATATACAAGGACATGTCATAATATTATTATACAACACAGTACATTTTCAGACACAGTGTTAGTTCAGGGCTGATTGTAATGCAAGCAGTACACAGCCATTACATGGGGAGGTAAAGGCTGTGGCTCTGAATTGAGGCCAGCAGAGTTTGCAGGGTTCCTGTATTCTGTCCCTGTCCACCCTGTACCACTCTACAATGTGGATGTCATGTATATTGTCATAAGTTAAATGTGGCTTGAAAACTCTTCTCTGTCTTGGTCTAGGCCTACTGGCAGCAGCAGCAGCATTGCCTGCAGCCTGTAACACATGCAAATGGAGTTAAGCAGCAGCATCCGCTCCTAACATTCCGCTTGTGTTGACTTTCTGTGTCTGCACTCCACTACTGTTGAAATCCACAGGAAAAAACAGCATGGAGTCTAAATTGTTGCTTTATAAGCTCTGGAATAGCTCCAACAGATTAGTTGATGAGCATGCAATTCAGCTGCTTATGCTGTAATTAGCATATCTGAAACACAGCCTAGACAGATGCAGTCCATTAATAATCTACTGCACTATAAAAATGCAAATATGTAGCTAACCAAACTGATGGTGAGGATACTTGGTACATGTTCAGCAAAGCTAAATATTTCCCAAGCTATCTTTACATAGGAGTATTGAACTCCAGTAGGTATGCTGTCATTTTCTTACCTACATAAAGCATATGCTGGAATATATTAATGAATAATGTGAAGCAAAGCCTTTTACACTGTTTATCTGTATGCATTAGTTAGAAGTGTACTGAAGGCATGGCCATGTTTGTCAAGCCATTTCAAAAGTACAAATAGACAATACATGAAAATAACCTGTGTGATATATATGTACAAATATTTCAAGGTCAGGTCTTATTAACAATATGGTTCATGTGCTTGTTCTTTAGTGGGCGGAAGGAGCAAAGTGAAGCTACTGTTATGTCACAAACTAGAATGGATTGTTCTTTTGGGGGCTGCACAGTTGAGTTACTTCTATGGCACATACAAGGGTATGTTGCCCTTGATAATCTCCTTGTTTTGCATCCTGCCTGTTAATATTTCACATATGTCATATGTGTTATGTTTTTCTAGTGGGTATTACTGATTACCTGCATTAACTATTTTATCTGGCAACAGTTACTTTGTAGTTATGTGATAGTTATGTGCATTATCATTCAGCTGTGTTTTAGTACCGAAGATGTCATCGAGGCACAGACCCCCTTCAGTGAGGCAGAAAACTCAATCATAGTGGATGCACTCCATCAACATGGTGCTTTTCTTCTTGGAAGGAGTCATCCCAATATGCCAGAGGCTGAAAATATGGCAGCAAATCATTGCTAACATAAATGCCATGGGTGACCATGGCTGTACTTATGATCAGGTTTGCCACAGGGTCACTGATGTGCTTATATCTGCACGGAAGCATGCAGCTGCTTTTGCCGGAGACCAGAGGGTAACAAGGAGTGGACCTACTGCAAAACCGCCTCTCATCCACAATGAGGAATTTCTGGTGAATCTTCTGCAACAGGACAACTCACAGCAGAGTGGCCCGTAATATGTCATTGATGTGGGTGCACATCCTTCTCAGTCCCAGGAAGAACTTCCAGATAGGCTTTGTTATATGACCAGTTCAATATTGTTGTATAATAAAACAAATGAAATAAAAGTCACTTCTTTGTCAAATGTGTTTTTTGGGGGGAAGTTGAATATTAGTACAGTGATAAGCTCAGTTTGGAGTTGTCAGCCACATCTTTGTTAAAGTAACATTTAATGCTGATTGAGGGGAATATATATATATAGTACCCTCCTGTCTTACTATTAAATGAGATGATGTTGGCCTTACCTCTTGCTTAACTTATTTCAATACTATCAAGAATCCAGTCACGTAGGCGTCCTGTAAGTGGTAAGTCAAATCAAGTTATTTCAGTACTGCAGATAAATTTCTAGAAATATAATGTGTCATTTTAAGCTTGTTTTGTGTATTTCACTTCTGTTTGTAATAGTGGTAGCACTGTTAGTGCTAGTTGTTTAGCATATATTGCACCATAGTAGTGCAGGTATTAATGTATGCCAGCATTTCTCCCTTTTTATCACAGGTGATCATGACACTGGGAGTGTTGGCCCTGTGCCACCTGATGTCAGTGTCTCATCAGACACTGATGATGATGGTAAAACTGAGGCACAGTTGTGGGGTGCAGAGGTTGAATCTGACAAAGAGATTGACATCCAGCCACCCCCTTCTTTTTCCCCAGGCACAGCTGTAGGCCTACCCCTACCCAGTCCACTGAGCCCCCCCAGATATTGAACAGGTGGAGGGTGATGATATTGAGCAGGGAACTCTGGCTACTGTGGCTTCAGTGCCTGCTGAGTCTGGCTATAGCCAAAGTGTTGGAGAGATGCCATGCAGGAGGATTGATGGGGGTGCTTGGAGGGGCCTGCTGTTCCTCCTTCATCTGCTGCAGCTGTCTCCGCCTGTGTCACACAACATATGTTTAGAGCCATCATGGAGGCACAGGTATGTTCAGAAAGGTTTTCCAGACAAATGCTCAGGGTTGTGGATGTGGCACAATCTGACATGACTGACTGCCTCCACTATGTCACCAATTACCTGGATAAGATGAATGACATGTTGGAATGATTAATGTCTGTGATGGACTGAGGGGTGTCTGTCATGGAATGAGTAGTGTCAGTGATAGAACGCCTGCTGGAAAGGGAATGGCATCCCTGTGGGTGTAGGTCAGCCACAACATCTGCTGATAGCCAGTGTGACCATTCCCGATCAAGCTCATGCAGTGGCAGTTCTTCCGCTGGTTCATCAGGGTGTCGTGGTCATGGGTGTTTCCATGAAGAGACCATATCCAGCAGACATAAGTCACATTCAGGTAACAGCACTCTATCTGACCTTGGACATGGATGTGCCAGTGCAACTCCTGGCAGAGGACATCCCATCTGTCCAACATACCAAGACATAGTGCTAGCACTGAGCTTGGCTGTGTTCATGCGGACTGTCACACACCACATTCACATGGAGGATCCCTACAGACAAACACACACACACACACACACACACACACACACACACACACACACACACACACACACACACACACACACACACACACACACACAGCCTGCCTGCTACACTTTCTCCTTTACACACACTCACTGACCTTTGTGTCAGCCTAGGACTCCTGCCCACCCCAGCACTCTGTGTAAGTGATGAGAACTGTGCCATATCCCTGTTTTCTCTCTTTTGTATTCAGGGATACAAAAGTTTTGTGTCTGATGTACAGGGTGCATAGCTACATTAGTGCCTAGTATATCTGCATTTATGTTGTTGAACTGATAATTGTACCTGTCAGTTATATTTACCTTGCCAAATATTGCAGTGGATAGCATCATCATGACAGTACTTTCTAGTGTATTCTCTTGTAAGGGTTGTAAAGTCAGGAACTGCAATTTGTGTCATTGCTTTAGAACCTTTCTCTTTAATGTTTTCCGGTATATACATATGGTGCACATCATAAGACACGCCATCACATGCAGATGTCAGGATTGTATAACAGCACTATAGTCAAACTCATCTGAACAGTAATACAGTATAATGATCCAAAAATAGCTGGAAAAAGGCAACAACAAAGCAGATAATCCTATAAAACGAACTTTTAATCCAATTGATTATAAAGACATTGAGCGCTTTCACGTTATCACAACGTTTCATCAGACTTTAAGTAAGAACCATTAACTGCCAACTATAAATAGTAAATTCAAATCCTTCTGGCCTATGGTTCAACAGAAACAATTATGACATCATGTTAAAATTTAAAATTTAAAAAGACATGCTTTATAAACAACATTCTTCGAAATATATACACATATAAAGCATGCATCATAAGGAACACTTTGTTCTCCCTGATATGAGACAGGATTATGTGTTTAAACAATATGCGGATTGTAAGATGAGGGACTTGGTGTACCTGGTGCAGTGCCAGGTATGCAAGTCCTTCTATGTAGGTAAAACTAATAGGACCCTCAGAGAAAGAGTGAGAGAGCATATTTATGCTAAACAAAGAAGATGATAAGAACGCATTAGCTAAACATGTGCTAACCTATGGTATGACACATACATTTACATTTAGAGCATTAGAATTGATTAAGAAGTCAGGCAGGTTAGGGAATGTTAAGACTTCCATGGAGGATAGAGAAAGTAGATGGATAATACGCTTGCAAGCACATAAAATGAGTGGACTGAATGATAGGATGACATTAAAACCTTTTTTATCTGCCAGATCACATGCACATTAGTCACTTTAAAAAGAATTTTAATTTTCACAGCTTGACATAAGCATAAGTATATACTGTTTTTAGTTAGTTGTTAGAATGAACTACACTACATACATTCTTTAATTTTAATTTTATTTAAATATAAAAATGTGTGTATTTTTTGTGACATTTATAAATATATGCATTACATTAATATTTATATATTGAATGCACGTGTCTTACAAGCGTTCCTTATGATGCATACTTTATATATGTGTATATTTCGAAGAATGTTGTTTATAAAGCATGTCTTTTTAAATTTTAAATTTTAACATGATGTCATAATTGTTTCTGTTGAACCATAGGCCAGACGGAATTGGATTTACTATTTATGGTTGGCAGTTAATGGTTCTTAATTAAAGTCTGATGAAACGTTGTGATAACGTGAAAACGCTCACTGTCTTTATAATAAATTGGATTAAAAGTTTGTTTTATAGGATTATCTGCTTTGGTGTTGCCTTTTTCAGCTATTTTTGAACTTTTCTGTGTTCATTCTGAAAGGCACTTTATCCAGGACTGATTGAGTGTTTTTCTGTTTATTTGGATACATTGTTTCTCAACGGTCGCTGGAACATGGCAGAGGGAGTATTAAATGAGAACATTTGTCTGCTAGAGGGAAGTGATTCCTTCCAAAGATTTTTCAAAGTTGAAAGCAACCCTTTGTTACGCATTACTGCTACGGAATTGACGAGAGAAGGGGAAGAGACAGTAAGTACCCTTAGGAACATGAATGTTTTGCAGTTGACAAGAAAGTTAGAGAATAAAACGACTAAATTAAAGTCTACGCAATGGCAAAGACTCCATATGGAGGTGTGTCTTAGTTTTAAGGTGGTACTGAGAGGATTGCGTGTTTTAAAAATGCCTACCTTTGGTACCAACTATCCTGAACTGCTAATAAAATGGCAAAAATTAAACTTAGACACCAGCCATGGCTACATTAAGCTTCTAATTGAGCAGTATAAGAATATAGAAACAGTGTTGGCCATGGAAATTACTTCTACAAGAAATGAGCTCAAGGAAGTCTTAAGTGTGACAGAAATGGACAGCTTCATTAGCGATCTAACTATAAGTTTAACGGCACTTGATAATAAGTTATTACAGGAGAAGAAGAAGAAATTGGAGAGAGACTTCAACGATTTCCGCAGGGGTAATGTCTTCTTTTGGCCCAGGGAGACTAATGTTGCTATAACAACACACAGAGAGCATTTCCACCTTCCACTAGCAGGGAGGGGTGGATCACTGAAGGTACAACAATGACGACACCGGAAACAATGGCACAGGTGGCGTAACAAACTGAAAAATTGAGGGGAACTCAGAAAAGCAGTGCTCAAGGAGGCACCATGTGTTTGCCAGGTAGGGAGGTCATCTCACACCTGGGCAGCATGGATGTCAGGAGGAACGTTCAACAAGTTCAACAGGAAATAGCCACAACTTCCACAGGGAATGTGGAGATACCGGCAGATGATAGCAACAATCTTTTTTCTTTCCATTACCAATACGCCAGATAGAGAGGCAAGTTTGGTCAACACAGAACCACGTGAGGAAGTACAAGGGTTCAGAAGAGAGGTACGAGTTTCAGCGCAAGGTGTTACGACCGATACAGAGGACTTGATTATTAACTTATCCAGGTACATACTTTCTAACAGTGAGAGATCTCTGTTGAACAAAGGTCTCTCATTTATACCGTCTAAAAACTCTGACTTAATGGATGTGATTATAGACATTAAAATGTTCACTAGAAATGTGGTGCTGAAAATGATGTTCGGGGATAATATGAACAATGGTTATAAAGTGTTTAAAAAACCTTTATACCTCAGATGCATCCACTTTTAAATGCATTTGAAAGAGCTTGTGAAAGTGATTTATTACAATTGTCAATGTCACACACCAGACCTGACTTTTTTAATTTAACTAGTAAAGAGTCTGAAGCTTTGAACAGACTGCAGAACAATGCTGAGGTAGTAATTAGACAGGCAGATAAGGGTGGAGCTGTGGTGTTGTTGGATAGAGATTTCTATAAGAGAAAAATGGAGCAACTATTGGTTGACAAAAACACTTATAAGTTATTAAGTAAGGTGCAACTAGACAAGATCATAAAAAGTGTTCATAGTGAATTATATGACTTTCTCTTATGTAAAGTAATAGATATAGATCTGTATAGATACTTTTTGGTTGAGAAACCGATGATCCCCACTTTCAGGTGACTGCCGAAGGTCCATAAAAGTTTGATGGACCCCAATATGAGACCTATAGTTTCGGGGAGGGGATGGCTTACAGAAACTCTCTCCATTTATTTGGAAAAAAAAACTTAGACCAGTGGTAGATGGTGTATCCACTATAATTAGAGACACACAACAGTTCTTAGAGACCTATGCTGGGTATGTTTTTTCTGATGCAGACAATGGTAATGACCTTTTGGTTTCACTTGATGTTGTTTCTTTATTTACATCCATACCAAATAACACAGGAATGGAGTATGTTAGGTTCTTATTAATTGAAGAAGGAGTGCCAAGGGATCTCATTATGAGATACATGTCTTTGCTGTACATTGTATTGAATAATAATGTATTTATATATGAAGAGGAATATTTTCTACAAACCAAGGGGGTGGCAATGGGCACCCCGTGTGTGAACTAATATGCCAACCTAGTGTTGGCATATTGGGAGAAGACATATGTATTGAACAGTGGAGATTATGGGGAGTACATTGGTTACTACAAACGTTTTGTAGATGATGTTTTTCTTGCATGGAAGGGCACTAGTGAACGATTGGAAGAATTTGTGGAATATCTGAATGGGACAACAGATTTTCTGCCTTTTGAATGTGTTAGTTCCCAAAAGAGATTACAATTTTTAGTTGTGCAATTGAGCAAGGAGGAAGATGGATTACACACTGATATGTTTAGGAAACAATGTTGAAAAAACAGCTTGTTACATCGGAGCAGCATGCATCCAACTCATATTTATCCTAATATAATGAAGAGTCAGATACTAAGGGTATCAAGACTTACTGGTCATGATGAATCTTACAGAGAAGCATGTAAGACATTGGCAGATAACTTTAAACAACGAGGTTATAAAGATGGTGAGATAGAGAGATCTATGCATAATAGTAGGTCACACAGGAATAGAAAAGGAAGACTATACTTCCAAAGGGATACAAACATTGACAGGGTTGATAAAGAAGGTTTGAATGCAAGAGGAAATGAGGGGCTTAAAGTGATTATTCCGTTTACCAATAGGAATAATAAGGTAAGAGAAGTAATAGAGAGAAATTGGAGATTATTGAATATAGATGATGATATCACCACGATAATAGGAAATAGGCCAAGATACACATATAGAAATACAAAATCACTTAAGCGATTACTTTGTTATGAGCAAGAAAAGATTCATACTATAAGATATTCAGACAGAGAGGGGACATTTGCTTGTAGGGGCTGCAAACAGTGCCCATACATGGCAGGTGATAATATATTTGTTCACCCTGATACGAGACAGGATTATATGTTTAAACAATATGCAGATTGTAAGACGAGGGACTTGGTGTACCTGGCGCAGTGCCAGGTATGCAAGTCCTTCTATGTAGGTAAAACTAATAGGACCTTCAGAGAAAGAGTGAGAGAGCATATTTATGCTAAACAAAGAAGATGATAGGTGGTCATGGGTGTTTCCATGAAGAGACCATATCCAGCAGACATAAGTCACATTCAGGTAACAGCACTCTATCTGACCTTGGACATGGATGTGCCAGTGCAACTCCTGGCAGAGGACATCCCATCTGTCCAACATACCAAGACATAGTGCTAGCACTGAGCTTGGCTGTGTTCATGCGGACTGTCACACACCACATTCACATGGAGGATCCCTACAGACAAACACACACACACACACACACACACACACACACACACACACACACACACACACACACACACACACACACACACACACACACACAGCCTGCCTGCTACACTTTCTCCTTCACACACACTCACTGACCTTTTGTGTCAGCCTAGGACTCCTGCCCACCCCAGCACTCTGTGTAAGTGATGAGAACTGTGCCATATCCCTGTTTTCTCTCTTTTGTATTCAGGGATGCAAAAGTTTTGTGTCTGATGTACAGGGTGCATAGCTACATTAGTGCCTAGTATATCTGCATTTATGTTGTTGAACTGATAATTGTACCTGTCAGTTATATTTACCTTGCCAAATATTGCAGTGGATAGCATCATCATGACAGTACTTTCTAGTGTATTCTCTTGTAAGGGTTGTAAAGTCAGGAACTGCAATTTGTGTCATTGCTTTAGAACCTTTCTCTTTAATGTTTTCCGGTATATACATATGGTGCACATCATAAGACACACCCTCACATGCAGATGTCAGGATTGTATAACAGCACTATAGTCAAACTCATCTGAACAGTAATACAGTATAATGATCCAAAAATAGCTGGAAAAAGGCAACAACAAAGCAGATAATCCTATAAAATGAACTTTTAATCCAATTGATTATAAAGACATTGAGCGCTTTCATGTTATCACAATGTTTCATCAGACTTTAAGTAAGAACCATTAACTGCCAACTATAAATAGTAAATTCAAATCCTTCTGGCCTATGGTGCAACAGAAACAATTATGACATCATGTTAAAATTTAAAATTTAAAAAGACATGCTTTATAAACAACATTCTTTGAAATATATACACATATAAAGCATGCATCATAAGGAACACTTTGTTCTCCCTGATATGAGACAGGATTATGTGTTTAAACAATATGCGGATTGTAAGATGAGGGACTTGGTGTACCTGGCGCAGTGCCAGGTATGCAAGTCCTTCTATGTAGGTAAAACTAATAGGACCTTCAGAGAAAGAGTGAGAGAGCATATTTATGCTAAACAAAGAAGATGATAAGAACGCATTAGCTAAACATGTGCTAACCTATGGTATGACACATACATTTAAATTTAGAGCATTAGAATTGATTAAGAAGTCAGGCAGGTTAGGGAATGTTAAGACTTACACAGAGGGTAGAGAAAGTAGATGGATAATATGCTTGCAAGCACATAAAATGAGTGGACTGAATGATAGGATGACATTAAAACCTTTTTTATCTGCCAGATCACATGCACATTAGTCACTTTAAACAGAATTTTAATTTTCACATCTTGGCATAAGCATAAGTATATACTGTTTTTAGTTAGTTGTTAGAATGAACTACACTACATACATTCTTTAATTTTAATTTTATTTAAATATAAAAATGTGTGTATTTTTTGTGACATTTATAAATATATGTATTACATTAATATTTATATATTGAATGCACATGTGTCTTACAAGTGTTCCTTATGATGCATGCTTTATATATGTATATATTTCGAAGAATGTTGTTTATAAAGCATGTCTTTTTAAATTTTAAATTTTAACATGATGTCATAATTGTTTCTGTTGAACCATAGGCCAGACGGAATTGAATTTACTATTTATGGTTGGCAGTTAATGGTTCTTAATTAAAGTCTGATGAAACGTTGTGATAACGTGAAAGCGCTCACTGTCTTTATAATCAATTGGATTAAAAGTTTGTTTTATAGGATTATCTGCTTTGGTGTTGTCTTTTTCAGCTATTTTTGGATTTTTCTATGTTCATTCTGAAAGGCACTTTATCCAGGACTGATTGAGTTTTTTTCTGTTTATTTGAATACAGTATAATGCTCTCTTTTGCAGGAACCTCACCAGGCACATGCAGCAGTTGGACAGACCACAGTGGCTATTAACCATGACATGATGTATGTGGGTCGATTAAAAGATAAGTCACTGTCATCTGTCTGGTATCACATTACATTGTAAATGTTATTCTAAGCCTATTACTTTTGGTTTAAGCTCTTGGGCTTCAGGTCAGTTGTTTTACATTAAGATGGCTTGTAGTCTACACTCTGGTGGGAGGAGAGGTTAGCCTCTGCTCTTCTGACCTGGGAATTGCTGTTTGAATGCTTATTTTGGCTGTTCTAAGTCTTTGTTATGGTTTAAGAACTTGGCCTTCAAATCAGTTATTTTACATTAGGAAGGTTTGTGGTGTAGACTCTTGTGGCAGGGGAAGATAGCCTACCTCTTTCTAAGCCGGGAATTGCTGGTTGAGGGCTTACTGTGTGTTATTCTGAAAGTGTCTTAGTTCTGGTTTAAGCACTTGGGTTCCAGACCACTTATTTCACACTAAGAAGGTTTGTTATGTACATTATTGTTGGAGTATTCTACTGAATTGCTGCTTTATTTAAACTGTTTGTTCTTCTGTTGTGATTGCAATTTTCTACACTTTGGATTTCTAGTACTTCTATATTTTATAGCATTGGCTTGATTCAGGATTGCCAAATCTAGACTATTTGGTATCATTAGAGCACTAAAACTAGCCCTCTTACATTAAGAAGGCCTCCTGCAACCTTGTGGTGGAACTGTACTGCCAAGAACCCATATGAGTTGGGATTGCTGGAATCAGGCTCACTGTTGGCCTTTCCCTTTGTTTTCTTGTTTAAAATAGTTTAACTTCACTTATATTCCAGTGTTGTGTTTTGGAGTGTTGGCACTGTTTACCATAGCTGCTCACAGCTTGCACTGCTGCCCTGCGAGGAACTCAGTTGTGCCTTGTGGAACATTAACACATTTTTGTAACCCTAGCCCTTCATAGAACAGACACATTTTATTAGTCTTACTCCAAAACCTGGGCCATCTATCCCACTCTCCACTAGTTACTACAGTATATACCAGCCATAATGGACAAACAGTTTCCCACTATTTCTTCAGGTAGTCAGATTTATATGGGCATCCTGAGGCAGCAAAGCAATTGCCTCATGTATACTGACAACCAGTTACTGCTAAAACAAACTAATACAACATGTGAGAGCTGTAGCTATACTATGAATTTGGAATCAGTTTTCTCACATAACAACAAAGCAGATATCAAACATCTTGTCAGCAGACACAATTCACTACTTGCACATAAGCTCACAACACATAAACCCACATACATGTAAATAGTCACTAGAACCCTAAATAAAGATCAGAGACCTCACAAGTGCAAACCTACTGCACATAGTGCAGATCCAACAGAATGCACTACACATGATAATACACACACCAGTGTCTCATCCAATATGGCCCTCAGGCAAAACACCTCAAAACCAAATATACTGCTCATAAGTGACTCCATAATGAGACACACAGATGTCCTCCTTGTCAGGCTGCACAAGGAGAAGACTGCAGTCAGCTGTCTGTCAGGTGCCAGGGACTGTCAAATCATGCACGCACTCAAGTCTCTCAACAACAAGTACCACTATGACTCTGTCATAGTCCACAATGCAGTGAATGACTGGAGATGTACCTCACTGCACTATATGAAGATGCTTTCCTTCCCCATAGTGGACTTTTTAGGAAATGTCAGAACAACTAAAGTCCCAACATAAAAGAATCCACTGCAGACAAACTGACGGTTATACTGTTTAATGCAAGGAATGTAACTCAGAAACTGCACTCACTGGAAGAACTCCTTACCTTGGAAGATGCCCATATCTGTGCATTCACACACAGTCACACAGACATGGTTCAAGTCCACAGAGAGCATCCTGGCCATGCAAGGGTACAATGCCTTCCACACATTCACTCATCAAAGTGAGCATAAAAGAACCAAAGACGGGGGTGTATACATCTTCATTAAAGACAAGTCCATGGCAAGACTGGTCAAAGAGTAAAACTTCATAGTGCTACACCAAGTCCAACTAACTATGTAAAACCCTCTTCCATATCATTGTTAGTTACAGGTATCCGACCATGAATCACAAGTACCAGCCTGCCTAATTGGACCTAATTGAGTCACTCACTAAACAGCCAAACACCCTGGTCATGTGTGATTTCAACTATTTTTCCATTGATTTTGAGTCATATATGTGCATAAACACACTCACCCTAATGTTTATGGACTTTGGTAATACGGATGCTGTGTAACAGATAGTCTGCACCCCCCATAATGGGCTTGAATGTTCTAGACTTAGTACTGACCAACAAATTTGTTCTCTGCACTAACCCCTGAGTGTTGGCCTTCCAGTCAGGTCAGATCACAAGTCAGATTAGGAGGCCTGCATGAAATGGATGTTAAGGCTTGTGCAAGTCTCAAAAAACTGGCAAGCCATGTCATTGGAGAAGTAACTGTAGTAACATGCTTCTGCTCTTCTTTCTGGACACACACACACACACACACACACACACACACACACACACACACACACACACACACACACACACACACACACACACACACACACACACACACACACACACACACACCTGTCAACAGTGAGAATATAACCCTGACATATCTAAATATACAGTCTACAGAAAACAGTACTTAATGCATGCACCATGGCACAAGTCTGATTTTGACAAGACTGCAGGTGAAGATATAGTAAATGAAGTCGGCAAGCCATGTGGGAGACAAGAGATTGGGAGGTCTGCATAAAATGGATGTGTAGGCTTGTGCAACTCTCAAAAAATTGACAAGCCATGCCATTGGAGAGGTAACACACACACACACACACACACACACAGCTGACTGCAGTGAGAAAAGGACCCATACATATCTAGGTATACCGTCTACAGAACACAGCACTTAATGCATGCACCATGGCACAAGTCTGATTTGACAGGACTGCAGGTTAATGTATAGTAGATGACATTGGCAGGCCATGTGGGAGACAAGTTGTTGGGAGGCCTGCATGAAATGGATGTGTAGGCTTGTGCAACTCTCAAACAACTGGCAAGCCATGCCATTTCAGAGATAACTGTGGGATACACACTTCTGCTCTTCTGTCTAGACACACACAGTTGACTGCAGTGAGAATAGACCCCCTACATATCTAAGTACACAGTCTACAGAACACAGCATTTAACACACATGCTATGGCACAAGTCTGATTTTGACAGGACTGCAGGTTAAATTATAGTAGATGACATTAACAAGCCATGTGGGAGACAAGAGGTTGGGAGGCCTGCATGAAATGGATGTGTAGACTTGTGCAACTCTCAAAAAACTGGCAAGCCATGCCATTGCAGAGATAACTGAGGGATACACACTTCTGCTCTTCTGTCTAGATACACACACCCAGTTAACTGTAGTCAGACTAGAACTCCTACCTACGGACATAACCTACAAAACACAGTACTTATCGCACACCATGACACAAGTCTGATTTTGACAGGACTGCAAGTGAACTTATAGTAGATGACATTGACAGGCCATGTGGGACAGAGGTTGGGAGGCCTGCATAGGTACATTGCTTCATAGTGTCATCTGAGGCTAGTAGCCTAATAGCAGTAGGCTGTTTGGAAGCCTAGCTGTGTAACAGCACAAGTATCCTTACTGAGCATACTTGGCTGTTTGAGTTTTGCAGAGCAAGGCTGTAAGCACCACCAAGTGGCCCAGTATATGAGTGAGCTCACAACATTATATATAACACTTTGTATTGTGGTTGATATATGTGTGGAAAAGGTAATGAAATCCCAGGGTAGTAGTGCTTGTTTGGGGTGGTTTGGGAAATGGATGTGTTATAAATATATGACATATAGTTATATTATGCCCTTAGTTTGCAATGTTTCCACGTGTAGTTTTATGTTATGCAAAGGAACTGGGCAACAAACACCAATGATAAAATATCATACATACAATTCCATAGTGCAACGAGCATTGAATTTGCATGATGGTTAGCAAAGTATGCATGCATGTAGGGAAGCAATGTGCAAACATGAGCCACATTGCTAATCTTTGCTACTGTACCCCAGTCCCATCTGTACTCCAGGCTGGCTTTTTGTGATGGCTAAGAGATTTAATTGACTGTATCTGTTTTCTATTTTGGGTGTCTGCTTTCTAGGCAATCTGTTTTTTCCCTGTTTCTGCAATGTTGTCCTTCACACCAACAAGATAAGCTTAGCCAAACTATTTTTCAGGACATGGTGCATTGTGCAAAAGTGGAATTACATAAAGATGAAGAGGAAAAGATAATAAAAGTAAAGGACACATACGCAAAATCTGTAAAAGCACAGTAAAATCATGAATTTCTACATATGTTAGGATTTGAACCCTCACATCAATACAGCTTCAGGAAACAGGAGGAATGCCTTAGTCCTCTTTGCCACACAAACAGCTTTGCATCAACAAAATTAAGTCATTCTTCATACTACCATCTGCATCAGAATGTACACTGCTGTCAAACCATCAGCTGTGGTTTGTACATTTAATTATTTTTACTATATTTGAACATAGCGCAGTTAATGATAACACAACAATATGTAAAGTCATGGAAATAATTATCATGGAGATGATCAACAGAGATATAGTAAACCTCCAGACAGTGGACCCAACCCAGTTTGGTTTCATAAAGGGCAGATCATGCCTAATCAACCTGGTGGATTTCTTTGAGAAGGTCACCAAAACAATAAATGAAGGCACAATCGCTCACATTGCCTACCTTGACCTGGCCAAAGCATTTGACCCAATACCCCACTCGGGCATTGTTGACAAACTCAAGAGGTTAGGCACAAACCTGTATGTCACCCAGTGGATAGCCAACTGGGTCACAGATGGACCCAGGAAGTTAGAACTGGGGAGTTCACCTCTACAAAGAGGCCAGTCACAAGTGGAGTCCCTCAGGGATCAATCTTTCGACCACTCCTTTTTGGCAGTTACTTCTCAGAAGTCAAGGCCAATGTCAGTGGTTTCTAGCTGATGAAAGTTGCAGATGATTGCAAAGTAGAAGCTGTCATTGAATCTCACACTGACACAAATGTTCTCCAGGAGGGGCTGACACAGACAAACAACTGATGTCAGAGTTATGGACTAAAATTAAATGCCAAGAAATGCATGATAGTATAATTTGAGAAGTCATCCATCCCTTATAACTATCATATTGACAACACCCACCTTAGAGCTGATCCAGTAGTCAGGGACTTAGGGACACACATAGATAGTAATCTAGCCTTTGACCATCACGTGTCTACAGTGGTGAGGAAATCATTCTACTTTGCTCAACTTATAAACAAAGGCATGGCATCTAAGTCCAAAGAAGTCATTGTTCCACTGTATTCTGCATTCATCAGACATATCATTGAGTGCAATGTCCCCTTTGGTATGTACCTAACCAGGCATATCCAACAACTGGAATGTCTACAGAGGTTCCTCACTAAAAGAATACGGAGCATAAGTAATATGTCCTATGCAGACCACCTCAAGGCCCTATCCCTGTATTTTGTCTCCTACATGCTTTTGATGGGAGATCTATGCCTGGCATACAGGGCATTGGCAGACCCCACTCTGATGGACCTTCTGCATATCCACAAAGAAAACAGTACTAGAATTACCCATTCTAAAGACTTAAACCATGCCTGTGATATAAATAGGACCTGCTGGAGAAATAGGTATGTATCCCAGAAACTACCCTGTCTATGGAACAGGCTCCCCATTCATGTGAAGCAGGGTTCCTCCCTAATCCAATTCAAGTGCAATTGATTGGGAAACCAGAAATTAATCCCTGGTTTGGCACCTATGTCTCTAACAAAACCAGGTAACCTGTAAATGGCTCATCTCCCAGGCCCATGCTTACACTTATCAAGGGTATCAGAACTCATCAGAGATTTGGGATGCATGGCAAGGCTTAAAAAGGCCCTTGTGGTTGTTAGCCTAGTAATCACCTATGAACATATGAACCTATAATTATCCTTGCAAATATACAACTCAGTCTTACCTTTCTGTGTTTCTTGGTCATTCTTCAGTTATCTAACACATGCAGTGTGTAAGCCATTCCATATCATTGGCCTTAACACATGAGAGTATATTAACTGGGAATAATATGATATGCAGTCCAGGTTGGATGGCACAAACACGCATATACTGTTCTTTTGGTGGTAGCATAGCAGAGGTCCTATTATGGCAGGAATAAGGGTAAACTCCTCTTTGGGGGTTGCAAAGCTCAGCTACTGTTATGACACAAACACGTCTGAAGTCTGAAACTGCAATGTGTATCATCACTTTCTAACTTCCGGCTTTAATGATTTACCAGTACAAAGGTATGGTGCTAAACTGAAGCCATGCAGAGAACATCAGTATTCTTCAGAGATATGACTGTGTGAATCTTCCATGCCTGAGGCCTACTAATTAGTAATGGACAAATATAAGTAAAATAAGTGTCTGGTGTCACATGTTAATCTACTTTCTGTACAAATCCATCACGATTTACTTGCTTACTTTACCAAGTTAGGAAATACAAGGATATCTCATAATATTATTAAAGAATACACTCTAGGTTCAGGACATACCTTGCAAATGCAGCAGTTGATGCACTTTTAGGTCAGGGATGACTGTGATGCAAGCAGTACATAGCCAATACATGAGGAGATAAAGGTTGTGTGAGTTGCCTGGCATCAATTTTACTATATGTACGTGAGTAGGAGAAAGGTATTAGGTCCCTAGGTGGTCAGTGAATGTGCTATGCATTGTCTCTTTGCCAAGACAAGGGCATACTGAGCATGCCTACATCTGCCTACAGGACAGCAGTTGGGGGTTCCTACTCTGAGTCGTTCTCTGACTGTGGCTGTGGTGACCTAGCCATTGGTAGGGGAACACATGTCCCTTCCCCTTGCTGATTCTGTTGCAGCTGTTTCTGCAGGATCAAATTGTGGAGCATAGCACATACTGTGAATATTTGAGTACATGTCCATGGATTATATTGTAGGGCTCTACCAGATATATCTTGGCACTGGAACCATAACTTCAGAAGCCTAAACACATGCTCTATGATGTTTCTAGTTTGAGTGTGTGCCTCATTATGTCATTCTTCCATGGGTGTGTGTGCACTTCTGATGGGTGTTATCAGCCACAGTTCCAGGGCATAGCCAGCATCCCCCAGTAAATGGCCTTGTAGGATGTCCCCACCAGCAAACATCTGGTACAGCTGTGATGTGTGCCAGATATGGGAATCATGATAACTGCCAGGGTTGCTAGCACACACATTCAAGATAATTCCCTGGGCATTACACATGACTTTAACCATTGATGAATTGTTATCCCTTGCAGTTAATGTAGATCATACCCTGCTCACCAGGTGGTGCCTTAATGTGTACATGAGTGCAATCTATGGCACCCAGTACTTCAGGGTAAGTGCATTACATAGGTTCATAGGTTCATAGGTATGTACTAGGCTAATGGCCCTGGAGCCTTTATAAGCCTAGCCCATAGGATTACCCTGGCATCGTGCCACCCAACCATAGTTCCCAGTGCTTCTGTTGAGTAGAGCCACTGGAGTGATCCCCTGGGGTGAATTTTCTATTTCCCATCCACTCATCAAGATTTCTCTTGAAGAGGGCCAGTGAGGTGCTCTGTTTGACATGCATGGGAAGTCTGTTCCATACCATGGGCAGTCTCTGGGTTATGAACCTGTCCCTCCACCATGTTCTTTTGATTGTGGTAATGAGGTTGAGGTCTCAGGAGCATGTGGTGCGGAGGGACTGGAATTTCTTTAGATGTAGCATTTCTAACAGAGCTGGGTCAGACATGGCTTTGTAAGCCAAGCAGAGATCGCCTCTAAGTAAACGATATGAGACAGAGAATAGTTGGAGTTTTTTTATTCTGTCCATATAGGACAAGTGTTTAAGACCTAGGTTCCTCTTTGTGAGGTACTTTTGTGGCCTCTCCAGTTGTTGCAGGTGTCTAGTGAGGTACATGCCAAATGGGGGATTGTACTCGATGATTGGCCTAATGAGGGAAGAGCAGAGGGAGACAATGACCTCTTTCTTCCTGGATGCAAAACCCTTAGTAAAGAGATGTACCACATAGGACTTTCTGACCACAATGCCAGTGTGGTGGTCAAAAGAGAGGTTGCTGTCAATCTCTGTTCCCAGATCTTATATAACGCCTTCTATGTTCAGTGGACTACCATCAATGTGGTAGTTCATGGGAACTGGATTTTTCCCAAAGGGGATGACAACACCTTTTTTGGCATTGAGCTTAAGACCATAGTTCTGACATCAGTTGTTGGTCTCAGTGAGGCCTTTCTGTAGGATGTCAACATCACTTGGGGAGTTAATAATGGTTCTCAACTTGCAATCATCTGCAGACTTTGATAGCCAGAGTTCCTTCATGTTGGACTGGACTTCTGAGAAGTAGATACCAAACAGGAGAGGACCCAGGACTGATCCCTGTGGTACTCCACTCATGACCGGTCAGCAGTCTGACTTGGAATCAATTAATTTCACACTGTGGGTTCTATCTGTGAGCCAGTTTGCAACCCACCTAGTGATATAGGGGTTGATGCCTAGCTTAGTGAGCTTTTCTATGACTCCTGAGTGGGGAATGGTATCAAAGGCCTTGGCAGATTAAGATTGGCTGCATGAACTACCTTACCTTCATCCCCAGCTCTGGTGACTGACTCAAAGAAGTTGACCAGGTTGAGCAGGCATGATCTACCTTTCACAAAACTAAACTGTGTAGGATCCAGAGTTTGGAGATTCCCTGTGTCCTTGTTTATTAGGTCCACGATGATGTGTTCCATACTTTTGCATATCAGACTTGTCAGGCTAATGGGGTGATAGTTCCCAGGGTCTGTATTCACTCCTCCTTTGTGGAGAGGGATGACTATAGCATTGCGCCATTTAGAAGGGACAAAGCCTGAGGTGAAGCTGTGATTGAACAGGGCACACAGGTGAGGTGCCAGTTAATTCTGTAGTTCATGTAGAACATAGCCAGGGATATTGTCAGGTCCCATAGAAGCTGTATTCTTGGCCTTAGACAGTGCTGTTTTAACCTGTGCAGCAGTAATACTGGTATTGTGAGTGGTCCTTTTGGGGGGGGGGGTAAAGTTGGCACTGAATCTGTCGGCCAGTATATTGGCAATATCTGTTGGCTCGGTATAGGAGGTACCATTGTGCAGTAGCTCAGAGCAAATTTGGGTATTGCCTTGGAGGCTCTTTACATAACTATAGAAGGCCTTGTGGTTGTCTTTACTATTTGCTGCAATTCTGTTTTCATAGCTAGCTTTAGAAGATTTGATGAGGGATCTCAATTTTTTGTTGAGGCTGATAAGGGAGTTTTTCCAGTCTTGGGACTTCACCTTATTCTGCATCAGTTTCCTCCTACTGTTGTAGAGTTTGTTTATGGCAGGGGACTGCCAGATTGGCTTCCTTTTTTTGAAGGAGAGCACCTTGATTCTATTGGATATGGTGAGATCCATGCATTTGTGTATGCATTCGTACACTGCATTGGTGTATGATTTGGCAGTCATGCAACTATTCTCCATTTGCATGGGTGCTGTGAAGTTAGCCACCTCTGTTCTTAGAAGCCCAAAGTTAGCTTTGGAGACGTTGGTAAAACAGTTCCATACTGATGGCCTTTTCT
The DNA here is from genome assembly GCF_019279795.1 of Protopterus annectens. NCBI lineage: Eukaryota > Metazoa > Chordata > Ceratodontiformes > Protopteridae > Protopterus > Protopterus annectens. The sequence goes on along the minus strand of NC_056725.1, from coordinate 533,253,590 downwards.
TCAGAACTATGGGGGGAAAACTATGTTTTCACTGGCATGTATGACGATATCATCCACAAATTGGTGGAGGATCCTGGAGGTTGATGTGTGACACACCCATCATGCCCCCAGGTGGTCTTTGAAAAATACCAGTAGCTATTCTAAGGGCTACACATACCTAAGTTTTCACTGGGATGGGTTCCCCTTGGTTGGCTCTGGCTCTGAGTTGAGGGCGGCAGAGCTCACAGAGTTCTTGTAATGTGTCCCTGTCCATCCTGTAGTGCTCTACAATCTCTAGCTCATGTAGCACCTGGAAGGTTATCCTGGGACTGAACACTCTTCTCCTCCTCATCCCAGGGCTATTGTCAGCAGCACCAGCAACACTGGCTTCAGCTTCTAGCACATACAGATGTAGAATACGTGCAGCAACCCCTAGGATTGTATCAGTTATAATTTCCTTGTCTCTACTCCAATGGTATTGAAGGACTGGGGAAAAAACAGAATGGAGGCTACATGGATGCTGTATATGTGTTGGATTGGTTGATTAACATGCACTTCCCAAGCTTATGCTATAACAAGCATCTAATAAACACACCTGTTACTCGGTTATTAGTGCGCTATGTGCACCTCTGCTTACCTCTGTGCACTTGTGCACACTTTCACATAAATAAGATAAGCACTGGCAAAATTGATATTTCCTCTGTTCTCATGATATCGCGCACACATAGACCATAAAAAGTGAAGGAAAGGTTACACACTCTGTAGTAGAACCCAAGACCATCTATATTCTAGCCCTAAAACATACATGTGCTGGCACAGGAATAATTATACAACAACCCAGAGAAACCTGCTACTCATTCCTCTGTTGTTCGTGGTTGCTCTAAGCGCCATATTGTGCAAACAATGGCAAAATTCAAAAAAAAATTCTACCTGACAGAGACCACAAACTTTAACAACCAAATAATGAGGATGACACAGAACTTGGGAATTGTGCATTGTTTACATGCAGTTTTACCCTTCACAGCCCTACATGTTCACCTCTGCACATGTAACCAGACACACTGCTTGATGTCAGCATTCAGTGTTACCATGCATTCAGCATGAACACTGTGGAACAGAGGAATACATGTTTTAATAAAATGGGACTGTAATCCATCAGCTACATCCTGCATATGCTTATATTACAGTATAATACTCTGTTTCATGGAAGTTTAGACATTTTAGCAGCCTGCATTACTTACAAGTATATTCTTCATTTAGGAGTGGGAAAGCAAAGCTGCATTTATATCATGGCACTTAAAAAGGAATTATTATAGCAATAACCCACACCTGGGTGTGGGTAATGCTGGATTTACCCACGGTTGGTGTGGTTTGGTCATGAGGGTGAAGCCTGAGTCCAGCATTACCCACACCCAGAAGTGGGTTATTGCTATTATACAATGACATTATTTAAGAAAAAAAAAAATTACTTTTCTTAAATAATGGCATTGTATAATGCCTCCTTGTTGCCCTTCCACAGCTGTCTGGTATTCTGCAGCAGTTCTGATGTACTGCGTACGCGTATGCCTACGCAGTACATCAGAGTTGTGGGCAAAAGCAATGGAGAAAGCAAGATCTCTGCTGTTTTTACAAACTGTTTTGCTATGTTAAATGGGTTTAACATAACGACACAGCTTTAAAAAAGCAATGGAGAATCTCTGTTGCTTTTTAAAAGCTGTCTCGCTATGTTAAACCCATTTAACATAGCAAGACAGTTTTGAAAAAAGCAACGGAGAAAGCAAGATCTCTGTTGCTTTTTACAAGCTGTTTCACTATGTTAAATGGGTTTAACATAGCGAGACAGCTTTAAAAAAAGTAACGGAGAATCTCCATTGCTTTTTTTAAAGCTGTCTCGCTATGTTAAACTCGTTTAACATAGCGAGACAGTATGAAGCAACGGAGATCTTGCATTCTCCGTTGCTTAAAAAAAGAGTTATAGTAATGGAAAAAGTCCGGGCGACCGGACCTTTTTTCCATTACTATAACTGATTTACAACGTGCACGCTGACCAATAAGCGTGCCAGTTTTTGAATATTAATGGGGGGACGTGGTATAATATGATTGTTACATTGATTTTCTAGCATCCACCCTGTGTAATTAGGTCAAAATACGTGTGGTGTTACAAGTTAAAGGCAGTTTTGTACAAAAGTAAGAGCTTTTACTTGCTCTTATTGCTGTGTAGACTCCTTTCCGTAGCTGTATTCAGAAAGTTTTGGAATACATGGCCAACATGAACACAGAGTCTATATGGTTGCTTTAGAGGTAGTTAAATTGCTCCACTTTGTTGATTTGCTTTATTAGCATATAATTCAGCTATTTATGCTGTAATTTGCATGACATGAAAGTTTCAGTATTTGTGCCTGAGTGCGCACCACTAGTCAGAGTTTGCTGAATCCAAAACTTTTTATGGCCTTGGGTGTATCATGCTGCGATGCACACAGAGTTAAAATTATTGTGTAGGCTTTACCAAATCCCCCCAAATCTTTGTAGGCAGGATTTGCTTCCCCAAAAGGAATGATATGTATTATGTGACTTAATGGGAACATTTACAATTGTGGAGAGAAATGTCACCTTTTGTATTTCCTTTAATGGAAGGCATATACATTGCAACTCTATGCTCAGGTTATCCCTTCAAGTGTGTGATGTATGCTAAGTATGTTGTGAATTCTTAAGTGTCTTCATCAGTTAGTGCACAGGGCAGGAGGAAATGATTAGCACTGGATGTGTTTGACTCATATGGTGAATGTGTTTTATTATTTTGTTCACAATACAGTGGTTAAAGGCAAAAATGGCTTTTTTATCAGTTCTCAATGTGTGCCATGCTGCAAAGTGGTCATGAAGTATGATAAGACCTGTGTTATGATACTTTGTTATATTTTTGCACTAGTTAGGTGATGTTAATGCATTCATTGCTGAACTTCCTTATGAGCATGTACCCAGTATGATGATTTATTAGATGTACATTGTTTAGCAGAAAGCACATGAAGTAATCAATGGTATGAAATAAATAATGGCATTTTTTGTTAATTGTCAAAAACTGCTTAAAATTTGCCTCTGCCAGTGTGGCTCTGCGAGCATCTACACAACAGAGGTAATGTCCAGTGCGTGGAGGATATCAGCATCATTACAAGTCAGTGCACAGCTGTTGTGTGCGAAATGTAAATTTTCAACAGTTCACTAACTACTTGATGTTAATGTTGTACCTGTTTGTGAGGTATGGTTGTGTACTGTCATGTAGGTATTACAAATGTATTCAACAAGGCTCACTTCAAGGCAATTTGTGATTTAAAACATGATGCTATACTGCATTCAAAGGTGTACTTTGCCAGATGCATTCGAACGTGTATGTGTCTCAGCTGCAGCAGGATGCACACACATAATATGAAGGTTACACTGTAAAAATGCTTTATACTCCAATTACATTGAAATGAAATGTGAAACAGTTCCCATATAACACATGTCATTACACAATACTGCTAGCAGGTAATTTTTTGTCTTATTTTGTCTATGGGCTAAATATCCATGTGTGGTCTTCCTATAACACATACCTGGATCATCTCCATAGGAATACACTGACATTCCTACAAACACAATCTTGATATAAATGATACAAATTACAGAAGACATATTCACAATGAAAGTATATGCACTGAAAAAGTCATAAAATTCATAAATAAATATTGTGAACATTTAAATATGAGCTTTACAAATTATATTCATTCATTTTGTGCATATGATGTACATTTAATGGTTTAGGAGCTGACACAACTGCTTCAGAATCTGATTATCTATGTGTTCAGTATAAGTAAGGTTGTGATCACATAGTAAATGCAGTACTTCTGCTGTTTAACTGAGAAAATGCTGTGACTTTGAGAACTGTGATATTAATAAATGAGCTTGATATAACTTTTGTGTGATAGCTAATAGCATCGCTGCTGTTCTACTGATGTTATGAGTGGATACAGGGCCAATCCCTGTGGTCCCCCCCCCAGTTGGAATGAGCTGCTTTCATATGACGCATTGGTATTAATGACTCTGACCATTGATTGCTGGCAAGTATGGTGAGGAGATCATGAATTTGCTCGTATATCTGATTTTCTACAGTCTTATCAAGGGACATATTTTGACTGTAATTCTGAAAGGATTTTAGAATTTTAGAAGATCTGATTTTTCTGAGTGGAATTATTGTATGTGCTTCCAGCTACATGAGATGACCACTAAAGTTAATGTGGAGTTGTTAACGTATGTGCAGGTGTTGACTGTTTATATACGTGTTTGACATTTTTAATAATTTTGGGTGTGGTAATAATAGGGCTAAGAATTTACAAATGTCCTGTTTTGTAGGAATGTGTATACCTTTGTGAATGAGAGTTCTGAAATAAAATGGTTGTTTTTTAGTAGTCATGTATGAATTGTATGATAGGTGGTGAGATAGTAGAGTGAAAACTGTTGCATTTTGATTTGGGTGGGTATAATAGTAAATGTTTGATTTTGTTTAGAAGGTGATCTCTGTTGAGTGACTTTAATTCTTAGGTTAGTTGTCAGTTCTTTAAGGTATGACCATGACCATAACCATGTGGGCTGTCCTAGCTATATTGTAACTATACCTTTTGTTATTTTCTGATAGAGGTGTCTTTGGCGGCATTTGTGGCACTTCTACACACCTTTTTAAGTTACTGAAAACCATTGAGGTTACTTGAGTTATTTGAAACAGATTTCCAAATGTCACAAGTTGATACTATATTTAATATAGGCTTTTATGTTTGAGTCTAGCCATAATCAATGTGTTCACCTGAGTCTCCTCTGCTTAAGGATAATGACTTGTATAGATTCACATAATATATACATATAGCAATATTGCATTGACATCTGTCAAATTGGGACACTAATCAATACTTTGAAGTCCCATTAGAAGGTCTGTTTCTGGAGACTTTGGCACTGATCTATCTAGATATAGTACTGGTTGACCTTACATGCTTAGAATGAACAAACTAGCATTACTAAACAGTGGTCACTCATAATGTTAGGGAGTATATTTACATAATGGCATTTGTCTGGAGATATTACTAATGATAATATCTAATAATGTTTTGCAATTTGTGCTTGGGCATGATTTAATGGGTTTTACCTTTTTGGTAAGGCTTCTCAATGTAATTGTTCTATCTTGAAGTTCTTCAAGGTTCCTTTTCCAATAAACACGTAATTCTCATAACATTATAAGTTTCTCATCTTTGCTTAAGTGATGTAGTCCAGATATGCAGTTTTTTATGGGGTTTTCATTACATATGTCCCCCAGGCGTCAATAAAATCCATGTAGGCTCCATGAAGAGCCTACACAGAATGTACCCAAGTACACAGCCATGGTTCCTCCTCGCAGTATATATTAACTATGGACTGAAAGGTGAACAACAGATATCACGTCATGAAATTGCAATTTTATTTATTTTTTTACGTGTATGTGCTTGCTTGTGTGGCGCAGCATGTTGTGCAGCTATGCTTAGCATTGCTCACACACACAGTAGACATCTGCTAGACATATAGAAACTGGATGTATTCAGTTTTAATTAACAGTTATTTTTTTTTCCCATGTGCTTGTTTGCACAGTGTGGCTCATTGCTTAGCTATGCTTAGCTGCACTGATATATACAGCAGACATCCACTAGACATCCAAAAATAGAAAGCAGATGTATTCAATTGTTGTAGTACTGTGGTGCTTAGCAATGCACAAACCTGAGCAGCGAAGCTGTGCTATACTTAGAGGCACTTTTGTAGTATATGTGAAGATATACAAGCTCCCTTCACTATCCCAGTGGCTAGAGAGGTTGAGTCATGGCGTACAGTGGAGTAGGTCCCGGGCTCAAGTCCTGAGAAGTCATACTTTTTACATTTATTGCTGTGAAAATGTGTCACGTGACTGAAACATTGGTTTAGTTTAAAATTAAAGAAATGCTACATTTGGAAAAGCTGCGCCCTATTAGGCAGCACTTAAACATGGTCAATGGTCTAATGTTGCTAAGCTACACTTACACATGGTTTGCTGGATGCTAAGTAGCTTGGCACTTTTTTGAAAGTTACAGCATGATGTGCAAGGGCAGGAATGCAGCCTATTTAAAGGCCAGTAGATGGAAATTTCATATCATTTGTTGGAGTCCTAACTTGGCTGTGGATATGCCTGGTGCTGTTGGTGGAGTGTGCTTTCATGCACAAAAGTGGGGAGTGCAGGAGTTCAGAGTTTTTTTTGGACTCCTAGTTAAGAATTATGAACCTGGCTGCTGCAGGGTGATTACCAGGGCTTAGAGTGTAAGTCTCAGAGAACTTACCAGTGCTACTGGCATCCCCAGCACTGGTGAGCAGTGCCATCACCACTATGACAACCTAAGGCGTAGGAGGAGGGGAACCTTGCACACCTGGGTCCAAGAGGCTAGGGCTGGGAAACACTACAAATATGTAAGTGTGTTTGCCAGTAATTTAGAAATGTACAAGCTGAATCTGTGCAAAATTGGTATGCATAATGGTTTACTTCTCTTCCCATAGCTGCAAAAGAGAGGGCTCACAATGTCAAGTACCATGCAGGGCACCTGGCTAGGGTGAAGCAATTGTGTGGTATGTAGGAAAACATCAATGTAATAACGTAATGCATAATGTAATTATACAATAAATTAATAACAGAGTTTTCAGTCTTAACAGTCAGGTATGACCTACCTGGGATATCGTACATCTTTATTAATGTGTCACTGCCTTCCTGAAATGGTAAAGCAAATTAAAGCAAGTAAGCATGCAGTAATGTATGCATAGCTTCCAAACATCAGTTATTGCTGGGGTCTACCTAGATTAAGAGTCACTGTTCTGGTGTGGTCATTGTCTGAAATATACTACAGGTTGCACTCAATAAATGAATAGGGCATATGGATTAGTAAACAGAAGTTCTACATAGCTATCCATGGTCTACCTGCCAGAGTTGAAGCAACATTAATCAATACATTTTAAAGGGTGATGGTGCTTTTATAAGTAATGTTTTCAAATAAAGTGTTCACTATTCCTGTATTCACTGCATGTGTGTTGTAATTTGACACCAGTCAAGTGTAATATGTAATTGAATAAGGAATGCAGCAAAAATGTCAGAAATAAATGTAGTGCAATACCCAGAGTAAGGTTCAAGCCTGTGTTCTGCTCATTTTGTCTGAAATAATGCTGTATATTCTACTCAGTCAATGAACATGGTATATGGGTTGTTGTTGTTTGTCTTTCAGCTTTTCCCAGTTAGGCGTCGCCACAGCGAAACTCCGGTCCACTAATGATTGGCAGTTGTTTTTATGGTGTTGAGTTGCCAGCCCGATACCCAACCTTCAACAAAGGCACGCCCATTCAGCGCATGTCTTTCAAATGCCCACTCAACCGCTGGGAGGACATGCAGACTCCACACAGAAGGCACTCCCAACCCAAGCCGAGAATCGAATGGGAGAACTTCTTGCTGTGAGGCAACAACGCTACTGCTGCACCACCACGGAAGTCACAAGTGTAATATATAACTGAATAAGGAATGCAGCAGAAATGTCAGAAATAAATGTAGTGCAATACCCAGAGTAAGGTTCAAGCCTGTGTTCTGCTCATTTTGTCTGAAATAATGCTGTATACTCCACTCAGCCAATGAACATGGTATATGGGTAAATAGCAATAAACCACTGGAAAACATTCGCAAGAAACACTAAATGAAAAAACAATTGGCCCTTTGGTAGTTTCACACAATTAGCTCAATACTCTGAATATGGCACATAATCTACATAAAAAACAGGCATCCAGACGAACAAATCCGCAAGCAAACTTTAATAAATACAGGTTAAGCGCTTTCATCCCTACCATAACTTGGGACATCATCAGAACAATATCCTATCCAAAACACTTGCTTAAATGCTTAAAAATCATTTTCTTAACTAATAAATAAAACAATTAAGACAATAAAAAACAAGCCATGTTATTTTCTTAAAGGCCAGGGTACCCCATTTATCTTTACACACAAGAACAAATAAGGCATCATAATAATAATCTTTTAACCAATATCAAATATAATCAAACAAATAAACATTTTATAGGAGTTTTATGTAAATAAACGTTACAATTAAATAATTTAAAGGTCCAAAGCCCCCTTTTTCAAAACAGGCGAGATGGAAACCAAGACATTAATTCCATGTGGTAAATAAGCTTTTAACTTAATTATCCAGTAAAATTCCCTAAGTTCAATAAAAAGTTGCCACCATCCTCCCCTTGGATTCAAAGGCACCAGTTCTAAAATTCCAAATCTAAACTTTACAAAACCTGGACATGGTCACAAATGGAAATATAAAACAGTCTTTTATTATTACAGTTACCTTTAATCATTTTAATTGTATAACCTACATCTTTTAAAATAATGCTGTCCATATCTAAAATATAAGGACATTACCTAAATGTCCCACATTTTGTTGTACCCTTAATGGTCAGTGTGGAAGGCAAACTTGTACTCTCAAACAAGTGTTTAAAATTCTTTCCAGTCTTATACACAAAACAAGGTTCAGCACCTAAGACCTTCAAAACATTAGAATTACTTTTAAAGATTGTCCAATTTCTCAAAATGATGTTTCTAACCTCTCTCTCCCCTTGCCCATAGTGGATAACAATATTGTTGGAATGGTCAGGGCATCTATTATCATTAGTACATGAGTCCCAATATTCAATATCTCTTAATAATGGTTTAAATTTCATTCCCCCAACCTGCCAGTATCTCCACTTTAATATTACTAAGTAAATCAATAGGATAACCCCTGTTTAAAAACATATTAGTAATTTTCTCCATCTCCATATTCAATATGGTAAAATCTGAACACATTCTTGCCACTCTGATCAACTGACCTTTAAAAATATTCCTTTTGGTGTACTTAGGATGAAAATTCTTAAAATCTAAATAGTTGTTAGAAAAGGTAGGTTTCCTATATATTTTTGAAGCAAAGGACTGGTTACCTCAATCTTTGTATAATGTGACGTGTAAGTAATCGATAGACTGTTCAGAAATAGTTGAAGTAAATTCAAAAAATGAACACAAACTGTTCATATATTCCGCAAATAATAGAGATTGATTAGATGATTCTCTCCATAAAACAAAAATATCATCCAGGTATCTATAGTAACATAACCATTGTGAGGAAAATTTAGAACTGGAAACATGCTTAAGTTCCCAAGAACATAAAACCATATTGGCATACAGGGGAGCACAATTTGCCGCCATTGCCACCCCTTGAAATTCTTTGTAAAACTCATCTTCAAACATGAAATAATTATTAAGTATAAATTCCATAGTTAACATGATAAAATTAATTACTGTATCACTAAAAGCAGTAAGATTCCTAATAGCATCATAAAAAAGTGCAAGACCTTCCTCATGGGGTATAGATGTAAATAATTCAATTACATCAATGGTTGAAAAACTACAACTCTCGGAAAACCAGATTTTTTTAATTTTAGTTAAAAAATCCCTTGAGTCCTTCAAAAGGTATGTAATTGGGTCTAAAATGTTCTTCAATAACTTATCAATAAAAACATTATGGGGATGGCTGGGGCTACCACTGGCTGAATTAATGATCCTAAAAGGTGGATCATAAACATTCGTGTGTACCTTTGATATGCCAAAAGCCACCAGGATCAATGGAGAGTCAACTTTTAAAAAATTATAGAGGTCTTCAGAAATGGCACCCTGAAAAAGTGCATCTTCAACCAATAAGTGAATCTTTATGTAAGCTATAAAAACTTAATTTTTGGAGGAGATAAGATATTTAGTGCTATCTGAAAAAACTTCAGTCAAGGAATTAACATAGTCAGTCTTATTGTAAATAACTATTCCCCCACCCTTATCAGGCTTCGTAAACCGTAAAGTGTCATCTTGCCTCAGTTTTTGCATCAATTCATGCTCTTCCTTAGTCAAGTTAAACCTTTTCTTTGTATTAGTGTGAGGGTTGGGATTTGTAAAAGTAGAATAAATGTCTGCAACACACACATTCTCAAAAGCCTGCATTAATGGATGTGGGGGGTGGGGTTAAAGCAACTTTTCCTCTTCAACAATAATGCTCCTGTTCCTGGTGTGTCCTGTTCCTGATACATAAGCTGTAATTTAAGTTTTCATGTAAATAATTTTACTTCAGTAATAGTATCCACCAACCTATTCTAAAGGAAGGAATTTAAAGCCTTTGTTAAACAAAGTGAAAAAAAAGTTTCATTAAGTTGCAAATGTTTATAATTAAATATGTTAAAACCATTAAATGAATTGCATTTACCATAATGTATACTTATAATCCTAGTATTTTGACTCTAAAATAAGTCATTGTTGGGTGTCAATTCCTTCACATTCTCCCCTTAACTCTCATAGAGTTGGTATGTTGGTTCTGGTCCAGAAAAACGTTTTGCCTATTTTGTTTACCAGACATTCTGACCTTCTTAATGGGGTGTAATGATTGTTATAATGGTCATTATCCTGGTCTGCAGATTCATCCTGAAATTTAATTTCAAACTCATCCTGAAAATTGTCATGTACATCAGAGTATATATTCTCATTTCTCATAGCTCCCCTAACATCATTGTTGTTTGTTATACTTTGTTCTGTGTCTGCCATATATGATTTGGGAATGGGGTATTTTTTCTTGGCCCTGTAATCCTGACTATCCCTCAATAAGTTCTTGTGCTTCCGGTTTAAATTGAAATTAACATTATTTTCAATCTTGTTAAAAATACCATCATACCGTTCAGTATTAAATTCAAACATTTTCATCATTCAATCTTTCCAGTTCACTAAATAAAAAAATAATACATTTTTCATTACATTTGATAATAAAATGCATTAATTCAAAGACAAAGCTATCAAACAATTTAAATAATTCATCCATCTTAATATCTGAAAAGGTTAGTCCGTCTAAGCCCCTTAGGTATGTATTGATTATTGAGGCTGTCCTTTAAAAATAGGTTATCATATTGCAAATTATGTACCTTCAAAAGTTTTGTTTCACGTTCATAGTTTTTTTTATCAAAGGTCTTAGGTGGTTCCTGAACCATAGCATTACAATTGGGTCTTAAAAAAGTAACATCCTTTTTAATACAGTTTTTAAAATTAAAGATGTCTCTCTACTGGTTGTGTGCATTGAAAGGGTTAGAAATAAGTTCCTATTGTGAATGTATGGAAACATTCATTTCTGATTGGCTTATCTCAGTAAAGTCTCCCTGGTTGGCTAATCTTGACTGAAATGTTGCTGCCTCCCTCTTTCTGGATGCCGCTGTTCATTTTGGATTTTGTAGTTCACTGATTTTCTGATCAAGGGAGGCAACTCACTGTGACAACATCATAACTACTTGAATAAGATTGCCACCATTTTCCGTGGATATTGTCTCAGTGTTCAAAGGGGAAATAGCCAAATGGTTATTTCCAGTTGCTAAACTGAACCAAGGAAATCCAGATAATGTAAAAAATGAAGCACCCAAGTCACAAAAGCTGGTAATAAATCAGTTGTAAGTCTGTTTTGAGTATTGGCTGTGTGAAACTATACTATCCCAAATGAGAACACAAAACCAAATAACAATAAACTGCTGGAATAGAACCACCAGAAACAATAAATGAAAAACATTTGGCCCTTTGGTAGTTTCACACAATAAGCTCCATGCTCTGAATATGACACATAATCTACATAAAAAACAGGTATCCAGACGAAAAAATCCACGAGCAAACTTTAATAAATACAGGTTAAGCACTTTTGTCCATACCATAACTTGGAACTTCATCAGAACACTATCCTACCCAAAACACTTGCTTAAATACCTAAAAATCATTTAATTAACTAATAAATAAAGCAATTAAGACAATAAAAAGCAAACCTTGTTATTTTCTTATAGGCCAATGTACTATATTTATCTTTACATACACAAGAACAAATAAGGCATCATAATAATAATCTTTTAAACAATATCAAATATAATCAAACAAAAAACATTTTGTAGGAGTTTTATGTAAATAAATGTTACAATTAAATAATATAAAGGTCCAAAGCCCTCTTTTTCAAAACAGGCGAGATGGAAACCAAGTCATTAATTCCCTGTGGTAAATAAGCTTTTAACTTAATTAGCCAGTAAAATTCCCTAAAATTCAAACAAGGTTTGTTTTTTATTGTCTTAATTGCTTTATTTATTAGTTAATTAAATGATTTTTAAGTATTTAAGCAAGTGTTTTTGGGTAGGATATTGTTCTGATGAAGTCTCAAGTTATGGTAGGGATGAAAGCACTTAACCTGTATTTATTAAAGTTTGCTCATGGATTTGTTTGTCTGGACATCTGTTTTTTTCTCTGTAGATTATGTGCCATATTCAGAGTATGGTGCTTGTGTGAAACTACCAAAGGACCATTGTTTTTTCATATGGTATATGGGTAAGTTAACTGAGTCCTGGACAGCTATCCATGTGTCTAAATGACAGATTTTAAGAAACGTTATCAATAAAGTTTAAAAAGAAATTGTGCTTTGATAAGTAATCTTTTCAAATAAGTGTTCATTATTCCTGTATTCACTGCATGTGTGTTCTAATCTGACACCAGTCAACTGTTACATATTAAGTAATAAATAATGCAGCAACAAATTTCAGAAATAAATGTAGTGCAATACCCAGATTAAGTGTCAAGCTTCAGTTCTGATAATTTTCCAAGAAATATGCAGTAGATTGCACTCAGTAAATGAACCAAGTATACCGTTAGGTTAACAGACATCCTACACAGCCATACATGTGTTTAACTGCCAGATTTCATGTGACATTAAGCATTGCAGTGTAAAAGGAGATGGTGCTTTGATAACTAATGTTTTCAAATAAAGTGCTCATTATTTATGTGGTCACTGCATTTGGTTTCCAGTCAATAACGCACACAGCTATACATTTGTGTAAATGTATGATTTCACACAAAATGTTGCAATAAACATTTTAAATGAGATAGTGTTTTGCGAATTCATTATATTCAAATAAAGTGCACATTATTCCTGTATCCCATGGCAGCCAACCGAGAAATGAGCAGGGTCTAGTGTATTTAGTGTACACAAACATACCTTTCAACTGTTATGCTTTTTGCAGAATGTAATCACTACTGCCCATATTTCTGGTCCTTGATTAGCAGATACATGACATTACCTGGAATGCAATTTATTGACAAATCCATTATCAGAACACCTTGCTACTAATGTATGAGCACACTATGTAACAATGTTCCATTTATTTGTGCCTTTGTACCAACATTTGTTAGGGCTTGGCCCATAATGTCCCACGCTAACAGGTTGAAAGTTATGTATGTGCAAAATCATTTATACAATATTTGCAGTCACTGTACTCACAACAACTGAAATCTTAGATATGTAGAAGTATGTAGTAGTAGTAGTCTGTGTAGTAATATTACCTGTGAAGTTACTAATGATTTTTTTCTCTCACCCCAACCATTCTCTTCTTTAATTTATTAATTTATATTTATTATGATTTGATATTAATATATTACTTGCAACTACCTCTTATGTTGTCCTTATGTATAATTTAATATTGCTTTGCTACTAATATACTTTCATTTACATTATTTATTGTGTTCTTCATTATATTTCTTTATATGTTTTGATTAATCATTATTATCTTCTGTTATGTTAATAGTAACATTTGTTTGGTTATGTTTATTTTTACCTTATGTTTATATTGAATTTACTACAACATGACACAGTAGGCCGGTTTCAGGGAATCCACCTACCTTGGATCCTCTGGTCATGGCACCGGAGCCCAGGACATCTGAGGTGCAACCTGGTGGCACCCTTTCTGCTGCACCTGTACTACCTGGGCCATTGGGTAGTTCTGCCCCACAGGCTGTAGTTGGTCCCCACTCTGGAAGTGGAAGTGGAAGGGTGAGTATGCCACCTGTGAGGTATGATGCATAGACTGGTGTGTCAAACTCTCGGTGTACACCTACACCGGATGGAGAACATACTGTCCATCCTGGTGGGGCAGCCTCATCCTGCACACTGGCATGAACCACTGCCTCCACAGGAGCAGTGAAGGTCCAGTGCTGACAGTCCCATGGGTGAGGACTTGAGTCACACTGCTACCATGTCTGATATCCATGGGACTGGGATTCCACAACACCCTCCCCAACCAAGGTGCTTCCCCCCATATTGTGTCACACACCAACCCTGTCTGCTGTCTTGTCGGTCTTGTCTGTGTGCAAAAGCTTCCTCACCTTCCCAACTTACCACCCCCACATGTACCAATGTCCCTAACCCAATATTTCACTCTCACCTTAAAAAATGAATACCTGTCCCAAAAAGAAATATTGTCCCATACACAGCTCTCCATTTTGCACACTTGTCTACTGGACATACTTAATTTGGTCCAATTGGCTTGACAATGCACTTATGTTGTCATCACCACTCCTTCTGGGGGTGACAGTCCAAATTCAGCTAAAAAATCTGTTAAAGTGCACAGATGTTGCTGTACAAGAAATGGATAGCTGTGGTTCTTTCCTACACCTTTCCTGCACATACCTACCTCCCTTTCACTATGTTTCCCCCCTGCTTGCATCCCATTTCACCACTGTCCTAGGTCTCCATTTTTAATATCTTTAAAGATTTTTTTTGCATGATGATGCGTGACTTGCAGCATCGCTAAGCTCAGCTAAATGGTTGTATATTGATATATATGTGTGAAATAATAATAATCACATTCAAAATGCACACCTGCACCCTATTTCAAAGCCAGGACCATCGCACCTGAAGACCGATGCATCAACCCACCAAGACACACAGCTGTCAAGTAGCACAAGTGGTTTAAGCAAAACATATCAATTGCCAAGTTACCATCATTAAATGTGTTAAAGCAGGGCTGCACATTTGGCTGCATCACACAAATTTGCTTAAAGAGTAATGAAAAAAATGGTAACTTGGAGTCTGGTAAAGGAATATATCATTAGAAAGCCAGACACAGAATAATGGATGTAAGTGAGGTCTCTAACAGCAGGTAACTGTGCACTTCTATCTGCAACATTTAAAAATACACCTGCTAAAACATTAATGGAACAATAGGTGTTTAACTGGTACTCTGGTGGAGAAATACATCCTTATAAAGCCATGCACATAAACTAGATATAAATGAGGTATGTAACAGCCTGTAAGTGTGCAATTAAATGTTGAAAAATGCACATCCTGTAACAGTGACTCAGTAGCTCACTCTGTTAAATGCTTTGAAAACATTAATTTTTGGTACACATAAGTTGGGTTCAAATCCACTGGTGTGTAGCACTTAAAATGCATGTATGTCTACATCACTATTGGGAATTTATCCACCCAAAGCATTTCAGATGGAATGTCTGCTGTTCAATGATGGATGTCAAAGGCCTGCTGATAGGAACACAGTTGACATAGTCCTATTTCAACACTAGAAAGAGCATAGAGTGTCAGGTCATGCATTACTATGCATTCACAGAGGATTTTAAGTTATGTAATACAAAGGAGGCCCAGTACTATCAGATTGCAGCACACAATCATTTGCTACTGATATTACAGATAAGCACAGCTGCACAACTAACATACAGATATGGAGATCCTGCTAGCAACAAATGGTGCCAGCACACACATTCCAGATGACTACCATAATGTAACACATGGCTTGACAGTTGTCCAAATAGTTGACATAATGGTAAATATACCCCCTACCTCGTTCAAAGACACAACAAACATGCTTCATTTTACTCTGTTAATGATACCTTTGGCTAATATACTTACCTAAAACACATATTTCAATATCCTATGGGATGGGTTCCTTCAATTAGGCTCTGGTTGTACACCGTGGCTACCACTGGTCACACAGTTACTCATAAGTGTTGCTGTCCTCCACATTCTTCAGACTGTTTCACTATGCTTATTGCCTGCAGCAGCTGCAGCCTGTAGCACACATATATATGAATATGATAAGTATCTACTACAAACGACGACTCTGTGTTGATGTAGTATCTCTATCACACTATTTCCACCCCATCATATGAGAAAGAGGAAGGATTCTATATTGAGATCTTATATCTCCTTCAAAAGTTGCATGGGATTGCCTGATTACACTGCAAATCAACTGTGTATGCTTCAATTAGCATTACTCAACCACAGATTGGTTCAGAAGCAATTACCTGCTAATGAGAACCATCTTAAAAAGGCAGACTCTTAGTCAGGGAAACCACTGTGTATGAGAGTTATTTTCTATGGTGAACTCCTTGTCACAACACATATATATCTGTATCTTTCAAAAGAGAGGTATTGTACTCCATCAGGTATATAACCATTTTTTTTTCAACATGATGCATATGTTATAATATACTTAGGGGGAATGGGGATTACATCAGTAAGCCTTTCTTAGAAATGTACTGGTGATATGCCATTGATCTGCAGCTGTGTAGGGACAAAAAGTCTCCTGGACAATGCCTTTGTTGGCAGTTGTAATACTATGCAGCTATGTTTTGACATTGAACTATAGACATATGTTATGTGGGGGGGGGGTTCCTGCTATGGGCCACACAACAAGTAGACTCCCATGTTGTGAGTATCTGTCATAGCACAAGCAGGTGTAGGTCACTATTGCCACCATCCTAGTTGCCTCCACACACTTTGCATGATTGTCACACTGTTGCATATGAGATGTGTAAACAAGCGGGGAATACTGATAGCTGTCCTAAATTGCTGTATCTGCACATACTGTACACCCATGCATGTGGTCCTGATATGTGTTCTCATCATTTTGTATTTCAGGTGATAACTTACATGCCAGATTTTGCCCACCTTTCACTGAGGTGGAAAATTATCTCATAATCGAGTCATTACAACACTGCCAAATCCTGCTATCCAGAGGGAGGGCAAATAGGCAGGAGCGACAAGCCTTGTGGGATGAACTGGTCCATAACATAAACACTATGGGGCATCAGAATCGCATATATGAGCAGGTGTAACACTATGCCACAGACATGATTCACTCGGCACGCAGAAGGGCAGCAGACATAGCCAGGACATCGTCAGGCCACTGGTGGTGGGCCTGCAGTGGAACAACCTCTGACAGAAACTGAGGAATTCCTGGAAAACCTTGCAACTCAGGACAGCTCCAAGGCTTCCATCACACCTTATGTTGTGGATGTGGGTCCCACCATTTCCACCCAAGAGGAGCATCCAGGTATGTTTAGTTGAATCAGCATTGGAATACTGTAGCATTATCATGTAAGAGTGTACATAGTTTTACGTCAGTGTCAGGTGTTTATGGGGTGGGTGAAGTAGGTTACCTGCAATTTTAAGCTCATGCAGAGATTGTGACCTACATACCTATTATCATAGCAGCTACTGTAACTGGGAGATATTTGGATGTACTACCAGTGTTATACTGTAACTCATGGTGCTGTTTACATTACCTCTCCCTCAATTGCTTTTCAGGACCATCAGGAATAGGAAGAGGCTGTGCCCCTGCCACTGGTAAGCACACATAATTTTTGTCACAGATGTAGATTTACTTCAAGGTA
Organism: Protopterus annectens; assembly: GCF_019279795.1. NCBI lineage: Eukaryota > Metazoa > Chordata > Ceratodontiformes > Protopteridae > Protopterus > Protopterus annectens. Next base: position 533,236,006 of record NC_056725.1, on the reverse strand, counting down.
TAAGCTAAAGTGTCATCCCAGGCCTGCTGCCTGGATACATGTACTGTCTGCATGACAGAAAAATGTTGAGATATGTTCTGACTGTACATACTTTAGGGTCATACCTAGGCCTCGTAGGTGTGACCACAGTGATTGATTTCACATTACTGACAGGACTTTTCAGATGGTCATACCTGTAAACTGTGCAGAGTTCTGCAGAATGTCAACAGTGTACATAATTTATGTATTGTTCATGAAAGTCCGGTTTAAAGAGCTGTTATTCTGAAATATTTACAAATGTGGGTTAGAAATTAATGCCCTCAGGTCCTACTATCTCAGATTTTGGGTTATACAAGTCTGTAATAGTGACAGTAGAGTGTACAGCTTAACATATATTGAAACATTGTACTGCAGAGCATAGTAGTGCAGGTATTAATATGATGCTTTCCCCTTTATATCACAGGTGACCTGGGAAGTTGGTCATTGTCCCCTTCACAACCTGAAGTCAGTGTCTCTTCAGACTCTAATGATGATGGTGGTCAAAGTGAGACACATATGGGGGTTGCAGGGGCTGAATCTGTTACAGAGGTTTACATACCTTGTCCTACCTCATTATCACTGTACACAGTCAGTATGTCTATGCATAACCAGTACCTTGAGCCCATAGATATTAAACAGTTGGAAGGTGAGAACATTGAACAGTGAAGTGTGGCTACTGTGGCTGCAGTGAGCGTCAACACTGGTCATAGCCAAATAGTTGGCAAGGTTCCACACAGATGAATTGTTAGGGGTACTCATAGGAGGCCTGTTGTCTCTCAACCACCAGTTGCACATGTGTCATCATATGTCACTCGGCGTATGTTTAGAGCGATCATGGAGGTACTTGCACATTCTGAAAGGAACTCCAGATGAATGCTCAGGGTTATGGATGCAGCACAGTCTGACATCTGTGACTGACTCCACCATGTTGTTGATACCCTGCATTGGTTGACTGATGCAGTGGAAAGACATTGGTCTGAGAGAGATCGCACATTATCTGCTTTAGAAAGCACATTGTCTGTGATGGAATGTCTGGTTGGAGTTGAGCATCAGACTCATGGACATAGGTCATCAACCATATCTGCTGAGAGTCCATGTGGCCATGCACAATCACGGTTCCACAGTGGAGTATATCCAGCACTCCAGAGGGGAGTGTACTGTCCATACCAAGACATAGCAGGCCATGCAGTCCTGGTCCTAGGCAGTCCCATAGAGGACACGGTCCCAGCAGACAGCAGTCACCCTCAGGTAGTAGCCCAGCATCTGACCTTGGGCATGGAGGTGCCAGTGCAACTCCTGGCAGAGCCAGTTCTCATGTTTGGGGGCAAAGATGATGAACTCTCAGCTCTACCATTCATAGCTCAAAGCTGTCTAACATACATTCCCATATGGCTAGCACTGAGCCTGGCTGTGTTCACACAGGCACTAACACACCACTTTCTGCCTCGCATACATGCTTGCCAACCTATTGGGTCAGCCTAGGCCTCTTGCACACCCATACAACACCCTGTGCAAGTGATGATACCAGTGCCACATCCCTGTCATCATTGTCATTGAAGCAGGGAAATTTATTTATTTATTGCGTTTGTTAACCGGGAAAGTCCACTGAGCCTGAAATGAGCCCATTTTCAGTGGAGGCCCGGGGAGAAAAGCTCCACAAAATTATATACGAAGAAAATATAATCACATAAACAGAAAATAAATCAGTCATTACAATGACATTTCATGAAACTGGTAATAGAAACAACAGTGCAAAAAATACAGTCATGGACATATAGAAGTAACAAATGGCGTATATTTCAGTGAACATGTTAGTGAGTGATATTTACAATGGTGCATAGACTGTATTCAAGTAGCACATGAAAGTAATATATCTGCAGATGAATATCTCTGAGGAGATTTAATGCAGTGTAATTATAGTAGGAGATAGAAGGGCAGCAGGTGGAAAGGACAGGTGAAAGTGACAGGACAGCATTAAGTAGGGAGAGTGAAGGAAATGATGTGATAGTTGGAGGTATAGCACTTGGAGGAAATGAAGCTACATGTCTGATACACAGGATGACTATCTACATTAATATGTATTTGTTTCATCCATTGTTGCCCTTGATATGCTACTTGTACTAGATAGTCACACAGTTTGAACACTGCCATTTGTAATGTGTAAACCACATTGTGTTGTGTATGTTACGTTGGATGCTGTCGTAATGGCTGTATAGTCACACAATGAAAGGTGTCTCATGGCACTGTTTATGTTTCACTTTCAGGATTGTGGGTTCACATCTACAATAAACCCATCAACATCTGAGCACAGGATGGAATGACATCACAGAAGAAAAATGTCATCAGAAAGGTGAAACAGTATAGTTGCATGGCTCCATGGGTTCATATGTGTATAATAGGCTAACAAAATTAAGGGAGTCTTTCATCCTAGCCATGCATCCCTAAACTCTGACAAGGTCTGATACCCTTGATAAGTGTAAGCAGGGTTTTGGGAGTTGACACACGGACAAGCCATGGCATGTGAGGTGAACCATCCACAGTTTCCCTGTGTTCATTAGAGACATTTGTCCTAAAGCAGTTATAATTGTTGTGTTTCCATTCTGTCGTGTAACTTGCACATGATTTGCGTTAGGATGGAACTGTGCTTCACATGCATGGGGAGCCTATTACATACTGAGTGTAGCATGTGGACTACATACCTGTCTATCCAGCATGCTTTGTTTATATCAGAGTCAAGGTGTAGGTGTATAGGAGAGGTAATTCTTATGCTAGTCCTTTCTTGGATATGCAGGAGGTACACAGTGGGGTCAGACACCTCCCTGCATGGCAGGCATACATCTCCCCTCCAAAGCATGTTGAAGACAGAATACATAGTTATGGGCTTGACACAGTCTGCATAGGACATGTTATGTACACTGTGTATCAGTTTACTGTGGAACCCCTGTGGATGTGACATTTGTCAGATATGCCTGGTTATTTGCATACCAAAGATGACATTGCACTCAATGGTAGGTGTGATGAATGCTGAATACAGTGCAACAATGACTGTCTTAGATTTACATGCCATACCTTTGTTTATAGGTTGTCTAACATAGAATAGATCCCCAAATATTACCAACCCATGACAGTCAGAGGCTACATCATTATCTATGTGTCCATAAGTCCCTGATATACCGGGTCAACTGTTGGAGGTATGCAATCAATACATTAGTTATCAGGGGTGGATGACTTCCCAAGGGATAGTACTGTGCATTCCTTGGCATTTATTGTTAGTCCATGGCTCTGACAACAACTGAATGTCTGTATCAGCCCATCCTGGATAACTGGCGAGTCAGTGAGGGATTCAGTGATGCTTCTAATTTGTAATTTTCTGCAAAATTAGTGAGTCAGAGGCCAATGACAGTGGCCATGACTGCAGAGAAGTAAATGCCTATAAGGAGCAAATCCCATCCAAACACACATCACACATACTTACATGTGCAAAGGTCTTTAACAGACACATAAGTAAACATCTGACACCTTAAAAACCCAAATTCAATCTCACTACACATAATCATACCTCTGCAGAACACAGTACACATAATAGCTCATGCACCACTGTCGCACAGGTGAAACACCTAAGGCAAAACACAAAATCAAACATATTACTCATAGGTGATTACATCATCAGATACAGTAATGTGCCTCTCACCAGGCAACATAAGGGAAAGGTCACAGTCAGCTTTCTGTGAGGTGCCAGGAAACACCATATCACACATGCACCCAAGTCTGTCAACATCAGGCACTGTTATAACTATGTCATAGTTCCTGTTGGTGTGTACGACTTGAGACATACCTCTATGGACTGTATACAGAGACATGACTGGGCTGACAGACTTTGTGTCTCAGGCAAGTATGCCCTTGGCCTTGAGATGCATTTTACCATCACCTAGGATGGTTTTCTTCCTTGCTGCTGACTCCTTAACTGCGTTCCCACAGCTTGCCCTCTGTCAGTCAAGTTTGTCTTTTTCATGTCCATACTGACAGTGTACTGTTAAAAGTCCTGCATGCTGCATTAAACAGTTGCAACAGAACTTGCTCATCACACAGTCCTGTTCTCTTACCTTGCAGTATCTCCTTATCTGCAAACTATCGGTCAAGTTTGTCATTTTCATGTCCATACTGACAGCATACTGTTAAAAGTCCTGCATGCTGCATTAAACAGTTGCAACGGAACTCGCTCATCACACAGCTTTTCTCTTACCTTGCAGTATCTCCTTATCTACAAAGTATGTTGTCTTAGTTTTTACATTTTACATTATACTTATTTAAGACATTATCTACTGTACTCTCTATCAAGTTGATATGCTGTAAAGTAGCTTGGCAGCAAGGAACCCCCCCCAATTTCTTAATAGACTGCCTGTTAGTTTCAACAAACTTATGTCTATTACATGCTGGTCTCTAGCCTGTGTTAAGATATTTCTTACCCAGCCTGCTTTAAGTTATTTCTTACCTGATAGTTCTACACAACAAAACTTCTTATTCTTACTATGAGCAGTACTTAACCTTATTCTGTTAGAGTTTTACTGATTGTGTTTGACTCTGGGCTTGGCTCTAGCCACATCTACATAGAGTGCTGTAAACTCTCATAACCCCCATCCCACCAGTTAGACCTCTGCATGAGGTGATATTACCTACTGGGACTCCAGGCCCCATTTTCAAACTGTTTTCATCCTTGCTGTTGACTATTTAACTGTGTTCCCTCAGCTTGTTCTGTAATTTCTTTTACTTGTTTGTTATATTTTTGTGACTGCAGCTACTTTAGACTTGTTGACTACAGGCCTGCTCTGTGTTTTACAACTCACTAATGTAAATGCTGCACTGTATACTTTATGCCTGATTCAGCTCATTTTGTGATTACAGCTATTTAGAATTGTTGACTAAGATGCCTGCTCTGTGTTTTAGAACTCACTAATGTAAATGCTGCCATGTATACATTGTCTGATTCAACTACACCTACTAAGATTTGTTGAGTAGCTGCCTGCTCTGTTTTAAAACTCACTCATTATAAATGCTGCACTGTATACTTTCATGCCTGGTTCATCTACAGTAGTTTTAGCTGTCTTACTATAGACCACGCTATCTTGCTGTGAGTTTTATGCATTGGTTAATGCATTTGTTTGCTTACTGATTTCCCTGCTTTAGTAACAACTTTTACTTGTCATACATTTCAAACATGCTGTAGTTATATAATGCTCACTGCAACAGGCGTAATAGCCTGCTGTCTAGCTGTGACTGTGTGTTCTGCTATGTTCAGAGGAATATATCACTTTTTACCCTGATTACACATCTGTATTAAATTTTATCTAAGTATATTTATTAACTGTAGTGGTGTTTTAACGCTAAATGTTGTGTAGCATTGCATTTGTACTACTGTGCCAGAGTGAATGCAGATATGGTAGTCTTAACAGTTTGTGTTTATATTGTTTGAGTTTCTCTTTCTGTCCTCTCCAAAATACCTCCATCTGGGCTTGGCTCTAGCCACACCTACATAGAATGCTGTAAACTCTCATAGCCTTCATCCCACCAATTAGACCTCTGCAGGAGGTGGTATTACCTACTGGGAATCCAGGCCCCATTTTCAAACTGTTTTCTTCCTTGCTGCTGGCTCCTTAACTGCGTTCCCTCAGCTTGCGCTGTAAGTTCTTGTTTACCTGTTTTGTTCTGCTCTTCTCCCTACAGCTGCACATGTAATCAACCCTTCCCACTATGGTCCAGCAAATAACCCCTAAAGGACTTACATTACGGGACACTACCACAACCTTCTAAGGAACTTCCAAAGTATAGCCCCATCAGGATAAAATATAAAATGTATGTACTGCAATCTTTTACTAGTGGTCACCACCGTAGTGCTTGTGCCAAGCAGCCTACAGTGGTCCTTAACTCTCTTACGTCCTATGCTACCTCATATATATTTTTACTACTAGGTGGCAATGTTCTCCCACTTACTGATTTAAGATCTCCTAAATCTATTTTCTTTCTCTCCCAGGCTATTCCCCACTCCCATTCATACTTGCCCCACTGGCCTGCTTTGACTTGACTTGAGCTGTATTTCACCACCTTACTCCCCTCAGCCTCATTTTCCCCTGCTGTCCCTGTACTTCATTCACAAAGCACACTTTTCTGCTTCAGCTGGCTGATTGGTTTCAGCCAGCCACCTTCTCTTTCACTCTTATCGCTCCGTTCACCTTACAGGCTCACTCCGCTCCCCTACCCTGCCACCAATTCCCACCCACCCCCAGAACTCCTACTTTTATTGAAACCCTCAACCTCTCCCTCTCTCTATCAACCAGTCACCTCCTCTACAGCCACACCCCCTTTTCCTCCACCTGCCTGTCTCAGTCACTCCTCTTCTTCCACCTAACTCCCTAATTAATCTCCCAATACTATGTCTTTACACTTATCCACCATGCCTGGGCTCCTGCATCAAACCATTCTCACCTCAACTATCTGCATTTTAGCCTTACTCCATTTATATCTCACTACCTCCTACTCCCACAGCTTACTCCACCCACCCTTTCTATCCTATCCCCCCACTCCCAACCTCCTTTCTTATCACTCAAAAACACACTTTCATAACATATCCGGTTCACTAGTTCAACCCAGCCCACTCCACTACTTCAAAATAAAATTATTTCCCTCCTTAACTAAGTACTACACTCCTAAGCTAATACTTTACTTCCCACAACTACTAAACACCAAATCAAAAATACTACTACCCTTCCTCAACTACCTCTGCTTAGCTGGAGACATACATCCAAATCCTGGACCAAACAATACATGTACTGCTCATCTCCCCACCTCAAACTATAAAGCTAACCATAAATACCTCAAAGTCTTCACCATTAATGCACTAAGTTTAAGAAATAAAGTAACATAATTCCATGCCTGGTTGAACTACAATCAACCCGACATTATAGCCATTTCAGAAACATGGCTATAGCCTCACATTAGTGACTCTGAAATCCTTCCTCCTGGATTGTAATCCCACAGACACGACCACCCAAACAGAAGAGGTGGTGGGGTAGCCTTAATCTACTCTAACCTTCTATCCATCACTCCATACCCTTATCCTATCCCCACATTCAATAATGCAGAACTAGTAACAGGCCTGCTAAAAGTAAATAACCACAAAAGCATTTGTATCATTGCCCTCTAGATCCCCCCTGGTAACAACACCACTACTCTAGAGGACATACTCCTCTGGACCTCAACCAATATTAAGCAGAAGACCTATATACTTGGAGATGTAAACATCGATTGGAATAAAATCAATAACCCCAATCCCACCATATCCATTAATCCATTTAACTATACACAAATTACTAACTCCATCATCAGGCCCAATAAAACAAACCCCCACCAGGCACCACACTAGACTGGATCCCAGCTTCCCATCCCAATAAAATCTTAAACTCTGGCATCACACCCTACCCTATAGGAGACCACTTGCCAGCATTTATCTACCGAGCTAACCACTCCTCTCCTCACCTACACCACGTCATCCACACATATAACCTCACATACTTTAACCCAACTACCTTCTCTAACTCCCTGAAACAAACAAATTGGAACCCACTAAAAACCCTTCCACTAGATAATGCCGTAGAATTTTTCAACTCCATAAAGGAGGCCAAAACAATAACATCTCCAACTTCTGTCCCATAGCCATCCTCTCCCCAATTTCCAAACTGCTAGAAAAATGCATTCACATTCAGCTCATGCCATTCTTAGCCAATAACCAGCTAATCACTCCAACCCAACACAGCTTCTGTCCAGGCCATAGTACAACCACTGCACTCCTCTCCTTCCTAGAGACAATAAATCTTGCCCGGGACTCTGGAAAAATAGTTTCCACTGTTCTTCTAGATCTGTCCAAGGCATTTGATACCATCTACCACACCCATCTCCTAAGCCATCTCTCCGACCTTAATCTCTCCCAGGATACCTTATCTTGCTTCTCTAGCTACCTCTCCAATAGATCTCAAGCTGTAAAATGGGGGACAGGCACCTCAACCTTGCTTCCCACCCCCACTGGGGTTCCCCAGGGATCCATACTCAGTCCATTGCTGTTTAGCATCTTTATTAACAATTTCCATAAAGCCATACCCAATACCAAAATTGTACAATATGCAGACGATTCCACATTAATCTGCAATGCCGCCAACCTCCCAGAGCTTCAGACACTGATCCAAGCTGCTTTCTCCACCACTGAAAATTGGATGCTTCAGAATCACCTCTCACTAAATGCCAATAAATCCAAAATACTATTATTCTCTCCATCAAAAGCTTCCCCTCTTGATAAAAAAATAATTCCAAATCATTAGCCAAAACAACTCCACTATGGAGGTTGTTCCCTTTGCCAAACTACTTGGGGTCACTATTGATGAACACCTGACATTCGCCACTCATATCCAGCAAAACATTAAGAAACCCCTTATAAAACTTGGTATGCTATACAGGAACATCCAATTTCTCTCTCCTTCCACCAGACAAACGCTTGCCACTACCAATCTACTCCCCTCACTAATGCTATGGCGCACCTCTATTAACTAACTTATCTGCCACACCCACTTCAAAATTGGAAGTCTGTTATAATAAGATTTCTAAATTTGTTACCAAAGCCAAATACTCCTCCCATCACTGCATTGCCCTTAATTTGTTACACTGGTTTAAACTCTCCAACCATCTAGACTATCTTCAGATTACCACAGCCCACAAACTAATCTTTCAACCCTCTAAGTGCTCTGCTCTATGCAACATCCTTCCCCCCTTCACCCTTCAGAGAACTCTCAGATCTACTCACCAAAACCTAATCTGTGTCTGAAAACCCAATCACCCTGCTTATCAACTCCTGCTGTCTTTTTCCTTAGCAAAAATGGAATTCTCTTCCTTCCTCTCTAAAGACCTGTGCAAACTTTGAAAACTTTAAATCTCAGTTACATTCCTACATTTACTCTAACAGAAAATGCAATTGCATTCTCCCCACCTAGTCCTATAATTCTCTCTCCACCTCTAAACCCCTCTCCAGCTATGATTACTAGCCTCTCTAGCTATGATCTATAGGCTACCACACATATGTATATATTGTAAATATCAAATTTGTACCATGCACCTAAGAATTTACACCTGCTCTCTAACATGAAATGTAACTATAAATTGTTCATTAATAATATTGTGTCTGTATCTAAAGGTAACATGTACCTAAGAAATTACATCTGCTCTCTAGCATGAAACATAATTGTAAATTGTTCTTCTTTTCTGTATTGTATCTGTGTCTAAACTTTGTAACATGGAGCTTTTCTCTTCGGGCCTCCACTGAAAATGGGCTCTCTGAGCCCAGTGGACATTCCTGGTCATCAAACTGGAAATAAATAAATAAATGATGGCTCCATACAAATGGAAAATTATTGACATCAATAATTGCCGTAGTTTGTGGTGTCATTGTAAGGGGATCCATTATCTGGTAGTTTTAAAGTGCATAAAGTGCTTTTCATTTAATAAAAATTAAGCTTCTTCAGATGCAAACATTCAAGGTACAAGTTTTAGTTAAATAAAATACCAGGAAGTGTTTGAGCCTGTCAGCTCACATGCTGTGATGACATCAGCAACAATAGTTAACCCTTCCTGTTCCATACACTATGAAAAAATACTGTTTAAAACTAAAACAATGCTGACATACATGAACAAGGATGATTGAAGCTATGGTTTAAAAACAATTATTAACAAAGTATGCTGATGGATATATTTTAAACATCAAAAACAAATAAATATATGAAATGATAAGGTTACCTATAAGGAATTGCAATAACAATTCTTTTAAATAATTCTACTGTGCTAAAAAAATAATATCTATCTATCTATCTATCTATCTATATATATATATATATATATATATATATATATGTGTGTGTGTGTGTGTGTGTACATTAAATAATTCATCTCTACAAAACTGAATCACATCATATCACTAATGAATACTTATAATAATATACGCAATATGCTGCAGAAAAACTGGGAATGGCTTAGATGCAACCCAACCTTACTCAGTAGCTTAGGTACTTCACACAAAATTATATATAGGAGAGGGTGCAATATCAAGAACCTCTTAGAATCTAGTAGACCACAATTGGTAAAGTTCCCCGGGATGTTTAAGTATGAATCCTACAACTTTTGTAAATTCATTAAGGTAGCAAACACATTTGAGGTGAACGGCCATGTCTTCAGATTAAAAGACAGATACAATTGTAATACCAAATTGGTAGTATATTTAGTGAAGTGCCAGTCTTGCCCCGTAATTTATATAGGTAAGCTCCAGGAGCGGGTATACGAACACCAGTATGCTATCAATAAAAAGAAAACGGAGAATGCATTGGCTAAGCATACTGGAATATTTCCAAACCAGAAATTTAAGTTCAAGATTATTGACCATGTCAAATATGACATTCGGGGTGAGCCCATCTCCCTAAGACTTGAAGAACTTGAACTTTACTGGCAAATTCACCTCAATGCATACTCTTACCCAGGTATTAATGACATGTGCTCGATTAGATGTTTACTTAAATTGAAAAGTTTATCTAGATGACAGACTCTCCCTTCTAGCTATGTAACACAAAACATAATTTTTATATTAATATCATGAATAATATTCATCTCTAATAGTAACTTATGTTAGTAAATGTGATACCAGGATATTCAGCATTAATTTTCCTTACGGTCATAGTTAGATTGTGTATTTTTTATATAATGAATGCCATATTGTGGAATTAAGTGAATGGCATAGCATAGTATGAATGCTATAGATTTAGTAATATGAACATCATAGTTAGTTAAAATTATGTACTAACATCAAGTTAATTTTTTTCATGGTAATTTTAGTCACTGTTAATGGTGGCTAAATTTTATTTCTCGAACTGCCAGCTGGGTTATTTTTCTGGGCTAGGCGATTAGCTATGAAGCAGTATGAAATGTTATAGCAAAAAAGTTTGTAGTATAGAATTTCAGCAGCGTATTGCTTATATTATTATAAGTATTCATTAGTGATATGATGTGATTCAGTTTTGTAGAGATGAAGTATTTAATGTAGACACACACATATATATATATATATATATATATATATATATATATATATATATATATATATTATTATTTTTAGGACAGTAGAATTATTAAAAAAAAAAAATTTATAGTAATTCCTTATAGGTGTAGGTAACCTTATTATTTCATATATTTATTGATTTTTGTTGTTTAAAGTATACCCATCAGCATACTTTGTTAATAATTGTTTTTAAACTATAGCTTCAATCGTCCTTGTTCATGGATGTCAGCATTGTTTTAGTTTTAAACAGCATTTTTTCATAGTGTATGGAACAGGAAGGGTTAACTATTGTTGCTGATGGCATCACAGCATGTGAGCTGACAGTCTCAAGCACTTCCTGGTATTTTATTTAACTAAAACTTGTACCTTGAATGTTTGCATCTGAAGAAATTTGATTTTATTAAATGAAAAAATGAAAAGCGCTTTATGCACTTTAAAACTACTGGCTGCTTTCTGAAGCCGTTTTTTTTTTTTTTCTATTTTAGTAGTTCATTTTGTGTTTTTTTGGCTTGGGATCCATTATCTGTCAGCCTGTGATTACTTGCCCAACAGACATCAATGCTTTGCCAGAGATGGTCTTCATCTCTCACCCCTGAGATTTTGCCAACTGGCCAAGGCTGTTGCCACCCCCATAGAGAGCATTTTAGGTGGTATCATAAGGAAAAACTTTCCAATGAGAAAACCCCATCTACAAACAACATCATGGTTATGCTGCTAAATGCTAGGAATGTCACCATTAAACTCCACTCAGTGGAAGCTGTCTCCACCTTGGAAGATGCAGACATTTGTGCAGTCACAGAAACCTGTGTCAAGGCTGTGGACAGCAGCACAGCCATACCAAACTACACCTTCTTCTACACGTTCAGACCTCAAACTTAAAGCATGCAAAGTAATGGCGGTGGTGTATCCATATTCATTAAGGATAGATACACATCCAGATTGGTTAGGCAGTATGATTCTCTGGAGAAACTGCAGGTGCTATTGACTGCTTGTAGGGTACCTAATAAAGTCATTGCCAACTACAGGAGCAACTCCATGAATCAGGACACCCACTGTGCTTAAATGGATCTACTTGAATCTATCATGATACATCAAAATAAGATGGTATTGGTTGACCCCACCAACTGGGTAGATTACTCGTGCTCAAACTCACTTGTCCAGTGGTTAGTTAACGTCCTTAACTACAATGCCCTGGACCAGTGGGTTGACATCCACACAAGTGGAGACAACATACTGGATTGGGTGCTTACCAATATGGGTGACCACTGTACATCTTCCACTGTGAGATCGTCTCTGGTGAGATCTGACCACAGATTGGTCTCATTCAAAATGAGTATAACACCTGACACCTCCCTCCCCTTGCAGCATATAAAGTAATAAAGTTCAACAAAGCAGATTATAACCTACTATGGAATGGTATACAATTGCTTGACTGCAGCACCCCCTCAGATGGAACAGGCAACTATGCTGAGCTCTACACCAATTCTTTATACAAGCACCTGTACAACTGCATTGACTCGCCTGTACCTGACAGGGGTAAAGCAAGCTCCTCATGGCACAGCAAACCTGCCTGGTGGGCAATTGCCATTAGCAAGGCTTTACAACAAGAGGTAGACATTGTGTCTCACATTAGGAGGGATGGAGACCCCCAAAATGGTGGCACTCCCTCCTCAGCTTAAACAAGCAAATAAGTGTTGTTGTGAAGTCCTGCAAAACACAGTATGGGGCAAATTATCCTCCTACACAAAGGATAACTAGAAGACATTGTGTAGTTACATGTGTAACATAAAAGGAAAGGCTCACATTGTTGCAAAACTCATAGTTAATGATACCACATATATTGAGCCTGTAGACATAGTGGCCAACAGGTTCTGTGACAACTGCACTCCCCTGTCCTGACCACACGAACACCATGACATCCCTACAACCTGTCCCATACCTTGTATCTCTAAAGACCAGGTACTAAATGGCCTCTATAAGGTGACAAACACAGCATCTATTGCACCTGCTAACATCCCAGGCTGTGGTATCCAACATGAATTACCAGCACCATTGGGAACTCTTTGCATTCATAGTGTAATCATAGCATAACCACTGACTGCATCCCGGCTGACTGGAAATCTGCCACTGCTATCCCATTGAGCAGAGGTGGTGTGTCCACTAACCACAAGAACTATTGACATATTAGCCTGACTAGCCATATCTGTAAGGTCATGGGGCAACACTTGACCCTACACTGTTTGGATCTGTGATAGGGAGATCTTACCTGTTAAACCTGGTGGACATCTATGAGGCAGTCACTAATGACCTGGATGAGGGGCCATCTGTGCATACAACCCCCTGAACTTAACCAAGTCATTTGACACTATCCCCACTCAGGCATCATTGACAAACTCAGCCAGCTAGCCATCAACAGTAATATCATTAGAGGGGTCACTAATTGGCTCACTGATAGCACTCATATATTCAGAATAAGGGTATCCACTTCCATATATTCAGAATAGGGGTATCCACCTCCAGTAGCAGATCTGTAACCAGTGGTGTTCCACAAGGTTCAGTCCTGGGTCCTCTAAGGTTTGGAATCCATTTATCCAATGTACAAACACAAACTGAATGTCTGTTGCTGACAAGGTTTGCTGATGCCTGCAAACTGGGAGCAGTCATAGACATTTGTGGATAAAAGAGATGCTAAATGTATAGAAGAAGTTAAAGAAAGAATAAGAAGTTTAAAGGTACAGGATATGAAATGGGATGAAGTAACAGCCAGAGAGATTGCAACAAAGTCAACACAAGCCTCTAATTGGAAAACCCAAGACCCAGAAGCAGCACCTAACTTTTGGCTGAAAGTATTAACATCTTCACACGAAGATATAGCCATGAGTAAGACTTTTTTATATGCACACCCCAAACAGACACCAACCTGGTGAACAACAGGAAAAAACAATGCTCCTACTTAAGAGTGAACCTGCAAGCTACCCTAAAAATTATAGACCAATAACTTGCCTTCCAACGATGTATAAACTATACAAAGGAACTGATGCCGACAGAGTTTATAGTCATTTAGAAGAAAACTCAATTATGGCAGTAGAACAAAAGGGCAATAAAAGAAAGTCATATGGAATAAAGGATCATTTATTGTTAAATAAAGTCATAGTGGAGAACTGTAAAAAGGGGAAGAATCTAAGTATGGCATGGATTGACCAGAAAAAAGCAACTGACCGTATCCCACATTCATGGATAAAGGACTGCTTAAAAATGTATAAGATACACCCTACACTGATCAACTACATTACAGTGACCATGAAACAGTGGCAGACCACTTTGCAATTAAGCCACGATAAAGGACAAATTATTATCCCAGGGATAAAAATTCAAAGGGGGATATTCCAGGGTGACTCCCTGTTACCACTGCTATTCTGCCCTGCCCTTAACCCATTAAGCTGTCTACTTAACAACTTAGGCTATGGCTATAATTTGGCTCCTAGAAAACAACAAGGTGTAAAGACTTCTCATCTTCTCTTTGTCAATGATTCAAAACTGTATAGCTCATCAGATGAGGAACTGAAAGCACAACTGCAAGTTGTCAAACTTTTTCAGATGATATAAGAATGTCATTTGGTATTGATAAATGTGCAAAAGCAACTTTTAAAGCAGGAAAACATCAGTTTGGGACAAGAATGTGATATAAAAGAACTTGAGCAAGAAGGAGTATACAAATATTTGGGAATTGAAGGATCAAGAATAAAACACAAATACGTGTGAATAAAACTTAGTAAGGAATACTTCAGAAGACTTAAATTAATCCTGAATACAGCACTGACACCTAGGAACAAAATCCAGTCTATAAACCAATTTTCTCTTCCTGTTCTAACTTACAGTTTTGGAATGACTGACTGGCTCCAAAATGTGTTGGCTAGATTATACAGGAAACAAGAAGGATGCTTCATGCTCACCAAATGATCTATAAAAATCAGTGCATACCAAGATTATATATTCCCCATTCAGAAGAAGGGATGGACCTCCTTGAAATTGATTAGATTTATAGATCTGCAATCGTGAGACTCGACACATATCTGCTGACCTCACAAGACCCAAACATAGTGAAAGTTTTGAAACATGAGGAGAATAAATCTAATATGACTTCTTTGCTTAATCTAGAAGAAGCATATCGGTGTCAAGCAGGAAGGGAAATCAAACCAGAAGTAGATAAAAATCAGGCAGCAACTGAATGTGCCAAAAAACAAAATAAAGTATATGAGGTGAACTACAAGATGAGAAGGCAAGAAATGTGGAAAATGCATAAATATAGTTGCAAGTATAGAAAATTTCTGGAAGAACCTCATGTTGATCAGGAACAAATGCAGGAATGGTTAAGGAGAGGCACATTCAAACCAAGAGATGAAAGGTTAATAATGGTGACCCAAGATAGTGGGCTGCATACACGTTGGTTTACAAAGTCCATTGAACATGTGGGAGAAACAGACAAATGTAGATTTTGTAAAACTGAATTGGAAGCAGTTGCACACCTCATTGCTGGTTGCAACATACCAATGGCAGAAGGACTGTATACTGAAAGGCATAATATGGGAGCAAAACTGTTGTACTGGGGATTGTGCAAACATTATGGTATTGAAGAGGCTGAAAAATGCTGGAAAAGTGAGCCACAAAGCATTATATAAAATGATGAAGTCTACATCACATGGGATCATCCAAAAGTTCAAAAGATAGATGCTAGAAAACTGGATATAGTGGTCCAAGAAAAGAAGACAAAAGTAGCATTGATCATTGAAATTGACACTCCCAGTGACTACAGTGTCTTGCATATAGAGAGACACAAAGTTATAAAATATCAGGATTTGCAGGCAGAAACAAGAGTAATGTGGAAGAAAGATACCCAGACAGTTTAATAGTAATAGGTGCAACGGGTCTTATAAAAAAAAAATCTACAATCCTATTTAGGTAGGTTATTAGTACATGCAACTCCATACGAATAGCAGGAGTCATTACTGGGCACATTGTGGGTGCTGTGAAGAGCACTTTTGGCTGACATCAAAGATTGAAACAATACTAATTTCATGAACTTTATTCATACTTTTACTTAGGAATGGGGTCCATTCCCATCATGGTATTCGAAACACAAAAGACTTGGGGAAGTTAAAAGAGACTAGCCATCAACAGTAATATCATTAAAGGGATCACTGCTTGGCAAACTGATAGCACTCATATAGTGAGAAAAGGGTATCCACCTCCAAAAGCAGAGCTGTAATCAGTGGTGTTTCAAGGGGTTTGCTGATGCCTGCAAACTGTGAGTGATCATAGACTTTCCAAATTATGTCAACATCCTACAAGAGGGTCATACATGACCAAATGATTTTTGACACAATCATGGCATTAAACTCCATGCAAATATATATATATATATATATATATATATATATATATATATATATATATATATATATATATAGTATCAATCATTTTGGCACCAGCAATGTCTGCTATGAAGCACATCAATAGCAACACCTTAAGTACATACTCAGAGGTGAGAGACCTGGCACACAGACCTGGACACACCTCACCTTAGATCATCATGTCTCCACAGTGGTAAGAAGGACGTTATATCTGAGGGCACTGTTACCTGAATATGAATATGAAGTAGTTATAACCTACATATACTCTTCCTTCATCAGACTAATATGTGAGTGCAATGGCCATTTTGTTATATATGTTTCCAAGCACCACTGGCAATTGCAGAGGCCATAAATGTGCCTTACAAGGGAAATTCAAGTCTTCAGCATCTGCCCTGTGGGGATCATCTGAAATCACTGTAACTTTAGTCTGTGTCATACAAACTACTCAGCAGTGATCTCTGCCTTGCATATAAGGCAATCTGTGACACTGCTTTATTGGTAATGCTGCATATCTGTAAGTCAAATGGTACATAGATTACTTAATGTAAGGACCTTAACCTGGTATGTGACATCAATAAAA